>NW_028113834.1:0-133136 GCF_964289735.1 Phaethon aethereus | reverse complement strand
CAGCAAGACAATTCCTGCCTAGCACCTTCCTTGGAGGAGAGAGAGTGCAACGTTTCATTTTAGCATTTTGGCGCTCACGAGGGAGACAAACTGCTTTGGCTGTTTGCAAGGCTAGGAAAGAGCAGAGCCCCAGTCTTGCTGTTTATCTGCAATGACTGCCAGGGCAAGTGAGGACCAGCAAGACAATTCCTGCCTAGCACCTTCCTTGGAGGAGAGAGAGTGCAACGTTTCATTTTGCTTTTTGGAGTGCGAGATTGAGAAAAAGCACAGTGTCTGTTTGCAAGGGTAGGAAAGAGCAGAGACCGAGTCTTGCTGTTTATCTGCAATGACTGCCAGGGCAAGTGAGGACCAGCAAGACAATTCCTGCCTAGCACCTTCCTTGGAGGAGAGAGAGTGCAACGTTTCATTTTAGCATTTTGGCGCTCACGAGGGAGACGAACTTCTGTTGCTGTTTGCTAGGCTTGGAAAGAGCAGAGCCCCAGTCTTGCTGTTTATCTGCAATGACTGCCAGGGCAAGTGAGGACCAGCAAGACAATTCCTGCCTAGCACCTTCCTTGGAGGAGAGAGAGTGCAACGTTTCATTTTAGCATTTTGGCGGTCACGAGGGAGACAAAGTGCTTTGGGTGTTTGCAAGGCTAGGAAAGAGCAGAGCCCCAGTCTTGCTGTTTATCTGCAATGACTGCCAGGGCAAGTGAGGACCAGCAAGACAATTCCTGCCTAGCACCTTCCTTGGAGGAGAGAGAGTGCAACGTTTCATTTTAGCATTTTGGCGCTCACGAGGGAGACGAACTTCTGTTGCTGTTTGCTAGGCTAGGAAAGAGCAAAGCCCCAGTCTTGCTGTTTATCTGCAATGACTGCCAGGGAAGTGAGGACCAGCAAGACAATTCCTGCCTAGCACCTTCCTTGGAGCAGAGAGAGTGCAACGTTTCATTTTAGCATTTTGGCGCTCAGAAGGGAGACGAACTTCTTTTGCTATTTGCAAGGCTATGAAAGAGGAGAGCCCCAGTCTTGCTGCTTATCTGCAATGACTGCCAGGGCAAGTGAGGACCAGCAAGACAATTCCTGCCTAGCACCTTCCTTGGAGGAGAGAGAGTGCAACGGTTCATTTTAGCATTTTGGCGCTCACGAGAGAGACGAACTGCATTGGCTGTTTGCAAGGGTAGGAAAGAGCAGAGCCCCAGTCTTGCTGTTTATCTGCAATGACTGCCATGGTAAGTGAGGACCAGCAAGACAATTCCTGCCTAGCACCTTCCTTGGAGGAGAGAGAGTGCAACGTTTCATTTTGATTTTTGGAGTGCGAGATTGAGAAAAAGAACAGTGTCTGTTTTTAAGGGTAGGAAAGAGCAGAGCCCCAGTCTTGCTGTTTATCTGCAATGACTGCCAGGGCAAATGAGGACCAGCAAGACAATTCCTGCCTAGCACCTTCCTTGGAGGAGAGAGAGTGCAACGTTTCATTTTAGCATTTTGGCGCTCACGAGGGAGACAAACTGCTTTGGCTGTTTGCAAGGCTAGGAAAGAGCAGAGCCCCAGTCTTGCTGTTTATCTGCAATGACTGCCAGGGCAAGTGAGGACCAGCAAGACAATTCCTGCCTAGCACCTTCCTTGGAGGAGAGAGAGTGCAACGTTTCATTTCAGCATTTTGGCGCTCACGAGGGAGACAAACTGCTTTGGCTGTTTGCAAGGCTAGGAAAGAGCAGAGCCCCAGTCTTGCTGTTTATCTGCAATGACTGCCAGGGCAAGTGAGGACCAGCAAGACAATTCCTGCCTAGCACCTTCCTTGGAGGAGAGAGAGTGCAACGTTTCATTTTAGCATTTTGGCGCTCACGAGGGAGACAAACTGCTTTGGCTGTTTGCAAGGCTAGGAAAGAGCAGAGCCCCAGTCTTGCTGTTTATCTGCAATGACTGCCAGGGCAAGTGAGGACCAGCAAGACAATTCCTGCCTAGCACCTTCCTTGGAGGAGAGAGAGTGCAACGTTTCATTTTGCTTTTTGGAGTGCGAGATTGAGAAAAAGAACGGTATCTGTTTGCAAGGGTAGGAAAGAGCAGAGCCCCAGTCTTGCTGTTTATCTGCAATGACTGCCAGGGCAAGTGAGGACCAGCAAGACAATTCCTGCCTAGCACCTTCCTTGGAGCAGAGAGAGTGCAACGTTTCATTTTAGCATTTTGGCGCTCAGAAGGGAGACGAACTTCTTTTGCTATTTGCAAGGCTATGAAAGAGGAGAGCCCCAGTCTTGCTGCTTATCTGCAATGACTGCCAGGGCAAGTGAGGACCAGCAAGACAATTCCTGCCTAGCACCTTCCTTGGAGGAGAGAGAGTGCAACGGTTCATTTTAGCATTTTGGCGCTCACGAGAGAGACGAACTGCATTGGCTGTTTGCAAGGGTAGGAAAGAGCAGAGCCCCAGTCTTGCTGTTTATCTGCAATGACTGCCATGGTAAGTGAGGACCAGCAAGACAATTCCTGCCTAGCACCTTCCTTGGAGGAGAGAGAGTGCAACGTTTCATTTTGCTTTTTGGAGTGCGAGATTGAGAAAAAGAACAGTGTCTGTTTGCAAGGGTAGGAAAGAGCAGAGACCGAGTCTTGCTGTTTATCTGCAATGACTGCCAGGGCAAGTGAGGACCAGCAAGACAATTCCTGCCTAGCACCTTCCTTGGAGGAGAGAGAGTGCAACGTTTCATTTTAGCATTTTGGCGCTCACGAGGGAGACGAACTTCTGTTGCTGTTTGCTAGGCTTGGAAAGAGCAGAGCCCCAGTCTTGCTGTTTATCTGCAATGACTGCCAGGGCAAGTGAGGACCAGCAAGACAATTCCTGCCTAGCACCTTCCTTGGAGGAGAGAGAGTGCAACGTTTCATTTTAGCATTTTGGCGGTCACGAGGGAGACAAAGTGCTTTGGGTGTTTGCAAGGCTAGGAAAGAGCAGAGCCCCAGTCTTGCTGTTTATCTGCAATGACTGCCAGGGCAAGTGAGGACCAGCAAGACAATTCCTGCCTAGCACCTTCCTTGGAGGAGAGAGAGTGCAACGTTTCATTTTAGCATTTTGGCGCTCACGAGGGAGACGAACTTCTGTTGCTGTTTGCTAGGCTAGGAAAGAGCAAAGCCCCAGTCTTGCTGTTTATCTGCAATGACTGCCAGGGAAGTGAGGACCAGCAAGACAATTCCTGCCTAGCACCTTCCTTGGAGCAGAGAGAGTGCAACGTTTCATTTTAGCATTTTGGCGCTCAGAAGGGAGACGAACTTCTTTTGCTATTTGCAAGGCTATGAAAGAGGAGAGCCCCAGTCTTGCTGCTTATCTGCAATGACTGCCAGGGCAAGTGAGGACCAGCAAGACAATTCCTGCCTAGCACCTTCCTTGGAGGAGAGAGAGTGCAACGGTTCATTTTAGCATTTTGGCGCTCACGAGAGAGACGAACTGCATTGGCTGTTTGCAAGGGTAGGAAAGAGCAGAGCCCCAGTCTTGCTGTTTATCTGCAATGACTGCCATGGTAAGTGAGGACCAGCAAGACAATTCCTGCCTAGCACCTTCCTTGGAGGAGAGAGAGTGCAACGTTTTATTTTGATTTTTGGAGTGCGAGATTGAGAAAAAGAACAGTGTCTGTTTTTAAGGGTAGGAAAGAGCAGAGCCCCAGTCTTGCTGTTTATCTGCAATGACTGCCAGGGCAAATGAGGACCAGCAAGACAATTCCTGCCTAGCACCTTCCTTGGAGGAGAGAGAGTGCAACGTTTCATTTTAGCATTTTGGCGCTCACGAGGGAGACAAACTGCTTTGGCTGTTTGCAAGGCTAGGAAAGAGCAGAGCCCCAGTCTTGCTGTTTATCTGCAATGACTGCCAGGGCAAGTGAGGACCAGCAAGACAATTCCTGCCTAGCACCTTCCTTGGAGGAGAGAGAGTGCAACGTTTCATTTCAGCATTTTGGCGCTCACGAGGGAGACAAACTGCTTTGGCTGTTTGCAAGGCTAGGAAAGAGCAGAGCCCCAGTCTTGCTGTTTATCTGCAATGACTGCCAGGGCAAGTGAGGACCAGCAAGACAATTCCTGCCTAGCACCTTCCTTGGAGGAGAGAGAGTGCAACGTTTCATTTTAGCATTTTGGCGCTCACGAGGGAGACAAACTGCTTTGGCTGTTTGCAAGGCTAGGAAAGAGCAGAGCCCCAGTCTTGCTGTTTATCTGCAATGACTGCCAGGGCAAGTGAGGACCAGCAAGACAATTCCTGCCTAGCACCTTCCTTGGAGGAGAGAGAGTGCAACGTTTCATTTTGCTTTTTGGAGTGCGAGATTGAGAAAAAGAACGGTATCTGTTTGCAAGGGTAGGAAAGAGCAGAGCCCCAGTCTTGCTGTTTATCTGCAATGACTGCCAGGGCAAGTGAGGACCAGCAAGACAATTCCTGCCTAGCACCTTCCTTGGAGCAGAGAGAGTGCAACGTTTCATTTTAGCATTTTGGCGCTCAGAAGGGAGACGAACTTCTTTTGCTATTTGCAAGGCTATGAAAGAGGAGAGCCCCAGTCTTGCTGCTTATCTGCAATGACTGCCAGGGCAAGTGAGGACCAGCAAGACAATTCCTGCCTAGCACCTTCCTTGGAGGAGAGAGAGTGCAACGGTTCATTTTAGCATTTTGGCGCTCACGAGAGAGACGAACTGCATTGGCTGTTTGCAAGGGTAGGAAAGAGCAGAGCCCCAGTCTTGCTGTTTATCTGCAATGACTGCCATGGTAAGTGAGGACCAGCAAGACAATTCCTGCCTAGCACCTTCCTTGGAGGAGAGAGAGTGCAACGTTTCATTTTGCTTTTTGGAGTGCGAGATTGAGAAAAAGAACAGTGTCTGTTTTTAAGGGTAGGAAAGAGCAGAGCCCCAGTCTTGCTGTTTATCTGCAATGACTGCCAGGGCAAGTGAGGACCAGCAAGACAATTCCTGCCTAGCACCTTCCTTGGAGGAGAGAGAGTGCAACGTTTCATTTTAGCATTTTGGCGCTCACGAGGGAGACAAACTGCTTTGGCTGTTTGCAAGGCTAGGAAAGAGCAGAGCCCCAGTCTTGCTGTTTATCTGCAATGACTGCCAGGGCAAGTGAGGACCAGCAAGACAATTCCTGCCTAGCACCTTCCTTGGAGGAGAGAGAGTGCAACGTTTCATTTTAGCATTTTGGCGCTCACGAGGGAGACAAACTGCTTTGGCTGTTTGCAAGGCTAGGAAAGAGCAGAGCCCCAGTCTTGCTGTTTATCTGCAATGACTGCCAGGGCAAGTGAGGACCAGCAAGACAATTCCTGCCTAGCACCTTCCTTGGAGGAGAGAGAGTGCAACGTTTCATTTTAGCATTTTGGCGCTCACGAGGGAGACAAACTGCTTTGGCTGTTTGCAAGGCTAGGAAAGAGCAGAGCCCCAGTCTTGCTGTTTATCTGCAATGACTGCCAGGGCAAGTGAGGACCAGCAAGACAATTCCTGCCTAGCACCTTCCTTGGAGGAGAGAGAGTGCAACGTTTCATTTTAGCATTTTGGCGCTCACGAGGGAGACAAACTGCTTTGGCTGTTTGCAAGGCTAGGAAAGAGCAGAGCCCCAGTCTTGCTGTTTATCTGCAATGACTGCCAGGGCAAGTGAGGACCAGCAAGACAATTCCTGCCTAGCACCTTCCTTGGAGGAGAGAGAGTGCAACGTTTCATTTTGCTTTTTGGAGTGCGAGATTGAGAAAAAGAACGGTGTCTGTTTGCAAGGGTAGGAAAGAGCAGAGCCCCAGTCTTGCTGTTTATCTGCAATGACTGCCAGGGCAAGTGAGGACCAGCAAGACAATTCCTGCCTAGCACCTTCCTTGGAGGAGAGAGAGTGCAACGTTTCATTTTAGCATTTTGGCGCTCACGAGGGAGACAAACTGCTTTGGCTGTTTGCAAGGCTAGGAAAGAGCAGAGCCCCAGTCTTGCTGTTTATCTGCAATGACTGCCAGGGCAAGTGAGGACCAGCAAGACAATTCCTGCCTAGCACCTTCCTTGGAGGAGAGAGAGTGCAACGTTTCATTTTGCTTTTTGGAGTGCGAGATTGAGAAAAAGCACAGTGTCTGTTTGCAAGGGTAGGAAAGAGCAGAGACCGAGTCTTGCTGTTTATCTGCAATGACTGCCAGGGCAAGTGAGGACCAGCAAGACAATTCCTGCCTAGCACCTTCCTTGGAGGAGAGAGAGTGCAACGTTTCATTTTAGCATTTTGGCGCTCACGAGGGAGACGAACTTCTGTTGCTGTTTGCTAGGCTTGGAAAGAGCAGAGCCCCAGTCTTGCTGTTTATCTGCAATGACTGCCAGGGCAAGTGAGGACCAGCAAGACAATTCCTGCCTAGCACCTTCCTTGGAGGAGAGAGAGTGCAACGTTTCATTTTAGCATTTTGGCGGTCACGAGGGAGACAAAGTGCTTTGGGTGTTTGCAAGGCTAGGAAAGAGCAGAGCCCCAGTCTTGCTGTTTATCTGCAATGACTGCCAGGGCAAGTGAGGACCAGCAAGACAATTCCTGCCTAGCACCTTCCTTGGAGGAGAGAGAGTGCAACGTTTCATTTTAGCATTTTGGCGCTCACGAGGGAGACGAACTTCTGTTGCTGTTTGCTAGGCTAGGAAAGAGCAAAGCCCCAGTCTTGCTGTTTATCTACAATGACTGCCAGGGCAAGTGAGGACCAGCAAGACAATTCCTGCCTAGCACCTTCCTTGGAGGAGAGAGAGTGCAACGTTTCATTTTGCTTTTTGGAGTGCGAGATTGAGAAAAAGCACAGTGTCTGTTTGCAAGGGTAGGAAAGAGCAGAGACCGAGTCTTGCTGTTTATCTGCAATGACTGCCAGGGCAAGTGAGAACCAGCAAGACAATTCCTGCCTAGCACCCTCCTTGTAGGAGAGAGAGTGCAACGTTTCATTTTAGCATTGTGGCGCTCACGAGGGAGACAAACTGCTTTGGCTGTTTGCAAGGCTAGGAAAGAGCAGAGCCCCAGTCTTGCTGTTTATCTGCAATGACTGCCATGGTAAGTGAGGACCAGCAAGACAATTCCTGCCTAGCACCTTCCTTGGAGGAGAGAGAGTGCAACGTTTCATTTTGCTTTTTGGAGTGCGAGATTGAGAAAAAGAACAGTGTCTGTTTGCAAGGGTAGGAAAGAGCAGAGCCCGAGTCTTGCTGTTTATCTGCAATGACTGCCAGGGCAAGTGAGGACCAGCAAGACAATTCCTGCCTAGCACCTTCCTTGGAGGAGAGAGAGTGCAACGTTTCATTTTAGCATTTTGGCGCTCACGAGGGAGAAAAACTGCTTTGGCTGTTTGCAAGGGTAGGAAAGAGCAGAGCCCCAGTCTTGCTGTTTATCTGCAATGACTGCCAGGGCAAGTGAGGACCAGCAAGACAATTCCTGCCTAGCACCTTCCTTGGAGGAGAGAGAGTGCAACGTTTCATTTTAGCATTTTGGCGCTCACGAGGGAGAAAAACTGCTTTGGCTGTTTGCAAGGGTAGGAAAGAGCAGAGCCCCAGTCTTGCTGTTTATCTGCAATGACTGCCATGGTAAGTGAGGACCAGCAAGACAATTCCTGCCTAGCACCTTCCTTGGAGGAGAGAGAGTGCAACGTTTCATTTTGCTTTTTGGAGTGCGAGATTGAGAAAAAGAACAGTGTCTGTTTGCAAGGGTAGGAAAGAGCAGAGCCCGAGTCTTGCTGTTTATCTGCAATGAATGCCAGGGCAAGTGAGGACCAGCAAGACAATTCCTGCCTAGCACCTTCCTTGGAGGAGAGAGAGTGCAACGTTTCATTTTAGCATTTTGGCGCTCACGAGGGAGACAAACTGCTTTGGCTGTTTGCAAGGCTAGGAAAGAGCAGAGCCCCAGTCTTGCTGTTTATCTGCAATGACTGCCAGGGAAGTGAGGACCAGCAAGACAATTCCTGCCTAGCACCTTCCTTGGAGCAGAGAGAGTGCAACGTTTCATTTTAGCATTTTGGCGCTCAGAAGGGAGACGAACTTCTTTTGCTATTTGCAAGGCTATGAAAGAGGAGAGCCCCAGTCTTGCTGCTTATCTGCAATGACTGCCAGGGCAAGTGAGGACCAGCAAGACAATTCCTGCCTAGCACCTTCCTTGGAGGAGAGAGAGTGCAACGGTTCATTTTAGCATTTTGGCGCTCACGAGAGAGACGAACTGCATTGGCTGTTTGCAAGGGTAGGAAAGAGCAGAGCCCCAGTCTTGCTGTTTATCTGCAATGACTGCCATGGTAAGTGAGGACCAGCAAGAAAATTCCTGCCTAGCACCTTCCTTGGAGGAGAGAGAGTGCAACGTTTCATTTTGCTTTTTGGAGTGCGAGATTGAGAAAAAGAACAGTGTCTGTTTGCAAGGGTAGGAAAGAGCAGAGCCCCAGTCTTGCTGTTTATCTGCAATGACTGCCAGGGCAAGTGAGGACCAGCAAGACAATTCCTGCCTAGCACCTTCCTTGGAGGAGAGAGAGTGCAACGTTTCATTTTAGCATTTTGGCGCTCACGAGGGAGACAAACTGCTTTGGCTGTTTGCAAGGCTAGGAAAGAGCAGAGCCCCAGTCTTGCTGTTTATCTGCAATGACTGCCAGGGCAAGTGAGGACCAGCAAGACAATTCCTGCCTAGCACCTTCCTTGGAGGAGAGAGAGTGCAACGTTTCATTTTAGCATTTTGGCGCTCACGAGGGAGAAAAACTGCTTTGGCTGTTTGCAAGGGTAGGAAAGAGCAGAGCCCCAGTCTTGCTGTTTATCTGCAATGACTGCCATGGTAAGTGAGGACCAGCAAGACAATTCCTGCCTAGCACCTTCCTTGGAGGAGAGAGAGTGCAACGTTTCATTTTGCTTTTTGGAGTGCGAGATTGAGAAAAAGAACAGTGTCTGTTTCCAAGGGTAGGAAAGAGCAGAGCCCGAGTCTTGCTGTTTATCTGCAATGAATGCCAGGGCAAGTGAGGACCAGCAAGACAATTCCTGCCTAGCACCTTCCTTGGAGGAGAGAGAGTGCAACGTTTCATTTTAGCATTTTGGCGCTCACGAGGGAGACAAACTGCTTTGGCTGTTTGCAAGGCTAGGAAAGAGCAGAGCCCCAGTCTTGCTGTTTATCTGCAATGACTGCCAGGGAAGTGAGGACCAGCAAGACAATTCCTGCCTAGCACCTTCCTTGGAGGAGAGAGAGTGCAACGTTTCATTTTAGCATTTTGGCGCTCACGAGGGAGACAAACTGCTTTGGCTGTTTGCAAGGCTAGGAAAGAGCAGAGCCCCAGTCTTGCTGTTTATCTGCAATGACTGCCAGGGCAAGTGAGGACCAGCAAGACAATTCCTGCCTAGCACCTTCCTTGGAGGAGAGAGAGTGCAACGTTTCATTTTAGCATTTTGGCGCTCACGAGGGAGACAAACTGCTTTGGCTGTTTGCAAGGCTAGGAAAGAGCAGAGCCCCAGTCTTGCTGTTTATCTGCAATGACTGCCAGGGCAAGTGAGGACCAGCAAGACAATTCCTGCCTAGCACCTTCCTTGGAGGAGAGAGAGTGCAACGTTTCATTTTGCTTTTTGGAGTGCGAGATTGAGAAAAAGAACAGTGTCTGTTTGCAAGGGTAGGAAAGAGCAGAGCCCGAGTCTTGCTGTTTATCTGCAATGAATGCCAGGGCAAGTGAGGACCAGCAAGACAATTCCTGCCTAGCACCTTCCTTGGAGGAGAGAGAGTGCAACGTTTCATTTTAGCATTTTGGCGCTCACGAGGGAGAAAAACTGCTTTGGCTGTTTGCAAGGCTAGGAAAGAGCAGAGCCCCAGTCTTGCTGTTTATCTGCAATGACTGCCAGGGAAGTGAGGACCAGCAAGACAATTCCTGCCTAGCACCTTCCTTGGAGCAGAGAGAGTGCAACGTTTCATTTTAGCATTTTGGCGCTCAGAAGGGAGACGAACTTCTTTTGCTATTTGCAAGGCTATGAAAGAGGAGAGCCCCAGTCTTGCTGCTTATCTGCAATGACTGCCAGGGCAAGTGAGGACCAGCAAGACAATTCCTGCCTAGCACCTTCCTTGGAGGAGAGAGAGTGCAACGGTTCATTTTAGCATTTTGGCGCTCACGAGAGAGACGAACTGCATTGGCTGTTTGCAAGGGTAGGAAAGAGCAGAGCCCCAGTCTTGCTGTTTATCTGCAATGACTGCCATGGTAAGTGAGGACCAGCAAGAAAATTCCTGCCTAGCACCTTCCTTGGAGGAGAGAGAGTGCAACGTTTCATTTTGCTTTTTGGAGTGCGAGATTGAGAAAAAGAACAGTGTCTGTTTGCAAGGGTAGGAAAGAGCAGAGCCCCAGTCTTGCTGTTTATCTGCAATGACTGCCAGGGCAAGTGAGGACCAGCAAGACAATTCCTGCCTAGCACCTTCCTTGGAGGAGAGAGAGTGCAACGTTTCATTTTAGCATTTTGGCGCTCACGAGGGAGACAAACTGCTTTGGCTGTTTGCAAGGCTAGGAAAGAGCAGAGCCCCAGTCTTGCTGTTTATCTGCAATGACTGCCAGGGCAAGTGAGGACCAGCAAGACAATTCCTGCCTAGCACCTTCCTTGGAGGAGAGAGAGTGCAACGTTTCATTTTAGCATTTTGGCGCTCACGAGGGAGACAAACTGCTTTGGCTGTTTGCAAGGCTAGGAAAGAGCAGAGCCCCAGTCTTGCTGTTTATCTGCAATGACTGCCAGGGCAAGTGAGGACCAGCAAGACAATTCCTGCCTAGCACCTTCCTTGGAGGAGAGAGAGTGCAACGTTTCATTTTAGCATTTTGGCGCTCACGAGGGAGACAAACTGCTTTGGCTGTTTGCAAGGCTAGGAAAGAGCAGAGCCCCAGTCTTGCTGTTTATCTGCAATGACTGCCAGGGCAAGTGAGGACCAGCAAGACAATTCCTGCCTAGCACCTTCCTTGGAGGAGAGAGAGTGCAACGTTTCATTTTGCTTTTTGGAGTGCGAGATTGAGAAAAAGAACGGTGTCTGTTTGCAAGGGTAGGAAAGAGCAGAGCCCCAGTCTTGCTGTTTATCTGCAATGACTGCCAGGGCAAGTGAGGACCAGCAAGACAATTCCTGCCTAGCACCTTCCTTGGAGGAGAGAGAGTGCAACGTTTCATTTTAGCATTTTGGCGCTCACGAGGGAGACAAACTGCTTTGGCTGTTTGCAAGGCTAGGAAAGAGCAGAGCCCCAGTCTTGCTGTTTATCTGCAATGACTGCCAGGGCAAGTGAGGACCAGCAAGACAATTCCTGCCTAGCACCTTCCTTGGAGGAGAGAGAGTGCAACGTTTCATTTTAGCATTTTGGCGCTCACGAGGGAGACGAACTTCTGTTGCTGTTTGCTAGGCTTGGAAAGAGCAGAGCCCCAGTCTTGCTGTTTATCTGCAATGACTGCCAGGGCAAGTGAGGACCAGCAAGACAATTCCTGCCTAGCACCTTCCTTGGAGGAGAGAGAGTGCAACGTTTCATTTTAGCATTTTGGCGGTCACGAGGGAGACAAAGTGCTTTGGCTGTTTGCAAGGCTAGGAAAGAGCAGAGCCCCAGTCTTGCTGTTTATCTGCAATGACTGCCAGGGCAAGTGAGGACCAGCAAGACAATTCCTGCCTAGCACCTTCCTTGGAGGAGAGAGAGTGCAACGTTTCATTTTAGCATTTTGGCGCTCACGAGGGAGACAAACTGCTTTGGCTGTTTGCTAGGCTAGGAAAGAGCAGAGCCCCAGTCTTGCTGTTTATCTACAATGACTGCCAGGGCAAGTGAGGACCAGCAAGACAATTCCTGCCTAGCACCTTCCTTGGAGGAGAGAGAGTGCAACGTTTCATTTTGCTTTTTGGAGTGCGAGATTGAGAAAAAGCACAGTGTCTGTTTGCAAGGGTAGGAAAGAGCAGAGACCGAGTCTTGCTGTTTATCTGCAATGACTGCCAGGGCAAGTGAGGACCAGCAAGACAATTCCTGCCTAGCACCCTCCTTGTAGGAGAGAGAGTGCAACGTTTCATTTTAGCATTGTGGCGCTCACGAGGGAGACAAACTGCTTTGGCTGTTTGCAAGGCTAGGAAAGAGCAGAGCCCCAGTCTTGCTGTTTATCTGCAATGACTGCCAGGGCAAGTGAGGACCAGCAAGACAATTCCTGCCTAGCACCTTCCTTGGAGGAGAGAGAGTGCAACGTTTCATTTTAGCATTTTGGCGCTCACGAGGGAGACAAACTGCTTTGGCTGTTTGCTAGGCTAGGAAAGAGCAGAGCCCCAGTCTTGCTGTTTATCTACAATGACTGCCAGGGCAAGTGAGGACCAGCAAGACAATTCCTGCCTAGCACCTTCCTTGGAGGAGAGAGAGTGCAACGTTTCATTTTGCTTTTTGGAGTGCGAGATTGAGAAAAAGCACAGTGTCTGTTTGCAAGGGTAGGAAAGAGCAGAGACCGAGTCTTGCTGTTTATCTGCAATGACTGCCAGGGCAAGTGAGGACCAGCAAGACAATTCCTGCCTAGCACCCTCCTTGTAGGAGAGAGAGTGCAACGTTTCATTTTAGCATTGTGGCGCTCACGAGGGAGACAAACTGCTTTGGCTGTTTGCAAGGCTAGGAAAGAGCAGAGCCCCAGTCTTGCTGTTTATCTGCAATGACTGCCATGGTAAGTGAGGACCAGCAAGACAATTCCTGCCTAGCACCTTCCTTGGAGGAGAGAGAGTGCAACGTTTCATTTTGCTTTTTGGAGTGCGAGAGTGAGAAAAAGAACAGTGTCTGTTTGCAAGGGTAGGAAAGAGCAGAGCCCCAGTCTTGCTGTTTATCTGCAATGACTGCCAGGGCAAGTGAGGACCAGCAAGACAATTCCTGCCTAGCACCTTCCTTGGAGGAGAGAGAGTGCAACGTTTCATTTTAGCATTTTGGCGCTCACGAGGGAGACAAACTGCTTTGGCTGTTTGCAAGGCTATGAAAGAGCAGAGCCCCAGTCTTGCTGTTTATCTGCAATGACTGCCAGGGCAAGTGAGGACCAGCAAGACAATTCCTGCCTAGCACCTTCCTTGGAGGAGAGAGAGTGCAACGTTTCATTTTGCTTTTTGGAGTGCGAGAGTGAGAAAAAGAACAGTGTCTGTTTGCAAGGGTAGGAAAGAGCAGAGCCCCAGTCTTGCTGTTTATCTGCAATGACTGCCAGGGCAAGTGAGGACCAGCAAGACAATTCCTGCCTAGCACCTTCCTTGGAGGAGAGAGAGTGCAACGTTTCATTTTAGCATTTTGGCGCTCACGAGGGAGACAAACTGCTTTGGCTGTTTGCAAGGCTAGGAAAGAGCAGAGCCCCAGTCTTGCTGTTTATCTGCAATGACTGCCATGGTAAGTGAGGACCAGCAAGACAATTCCTGCCTAGCACCTTCCTTGGAGGAGAGAGAGTGCAACGTTTCATTTTAGCATTTTGGCGCTCACGAGGGAGACAAACTGCTTTGGCTGTTTGCAAGGCTAGGAAAGAGCAGAGCCCCAGTCTTGCTGTTTATCTGCAATGACTGCCAGGGCAAGTGAGGACCAGCAAGACAATTCCTGCCTAGCACCTTCCTTGGAGGAGAGAGAGTGCAACGTTTCATTTTAGCATTTTGGCGCTCACGAGGGAGACAAACTGCTTTGGCTGTTTGCAAGGCTAGGAAAGAGCAGAGCCCCAGTCTTGCTGTTTATCTGCAATGACTGCCAGGGCAAGTGAGGACCAGCAAGACAATTCCTGCCTAGCACCTTCCTTGGAGGAGAGAGAGTGCAACGTTTCATTTTGCTTTTTGGAGTGCGAGATTGAGAAAAAGAACGGTGTCTGTTTGCAAGGGTAGGAAAGAGCAGAGCCCCAGTCTTGCTGTTTATCTGCAATGACTGCCAGGGCAAGTGAGGACCAGCAAGACAATTCCTGCCTAGCACCTTCCTTGGAGGAGAGAGAGTGCAACGTTTCATTTTAGCATTTTGGCGCTCACGAGGGAGACAAACTGCTTTGGCTGTTTGCAAGGCTAGGAAAGAGCAGAGCCCCAGTCTTGCTGTTTATCTGCAATGACTGCCAGGGCAAGTGAGGACCAGCAAGACAATTCCTGCCTAGCACCTTCCTTGGAGGAGAGAGAGTGCAACGTTTCATTTTAGCATTTTGGCGCTCACGAGGGAGACGAACTTCTGTTGCTGTTTGCTAGGCTTGGAAAGAGCAGAGCCCCAGTCTTGCTGTTTATCTGCAATGACTGCCAGGGCAAGTGAGGACCAGCAAGACAATTCCTGCCTAGCACCTTCCTTGGAGGAGAGAGAGTGCAACGTTTCATTTTAGCATTTTGGCGGTCACGAGGGAGACAAAGTGCTTTGGCTGTTTGCAAGGCTAGGAAAGAGCAGAGCCCCAGTCTTGCTGTTTATCTGCAATGACTGCCAGGGCAAGTGAGGACCAGCAAGACAATTCCTGCCTAGCACCTTCCTTGGAGGAGAGAGAGTGCAACGTTTCATTTTAGCATTTTGGCGCTCACGAGGGAGACAAACTGCTTTGGCTGTTTGCTAGGCTAGGAAAGAGCAGAGCCCCAGTCTTGCTGTTTATCTACAATGACTGCCAGGGCAAGTGAGGACCAGCAAGACAATTCCTGCCTAGCACCTTCCTTGGAGGAGAGAGAGTGCAACGTTTCATTTTGCTTTTTGGAGTGCGAGATTGAGAAAAAGCACAGTGTCTGTTTGCAAGGGTAGGAAAGAGCAGAGACCGAGTCTTGCTGTTTATCTGCAATGACTGCCAGGGCAAGTGAGGACCAGCAAGACAATTCCTGCCTAGCACCCTCCTTGTAGGAGAGAGAGTGCAACGTTTCATTTTAGCATTGTGGCGCTCACGAGGGAGACAAACTGCTTTGGCTGTTTGCAAGGCTAGGAAAGAGCAGAGCCCCAGTCTTGCTGTTTATCTGCAATGACTGCCAGGGCAAGTGAGGACCAGCAAGACAATTCCTGCCTAGCACCTTCCTTGGAGGAGAGAGAGTGCAACGTTTCATTTTAGCATTTTGGCGCTCACGAGGGAGACAAACTGCTTTGGCTGTTTGCTAGGCTAGGAAAGAGCAGAGCCCCAGTCTTGCTGTTTATCTACAATGACTGCCAGGGCAAGTGAGGACCAGCAAGACAATTCCTGCCTAGCACCTTCCTTGGAGGAGAGAGAGTGCAACGTTTCATTTTGCTTTTTGGAGTGCGAGATTGAGAAAAAGCACAGTGTCTGTTTGCAAGGGTAGGAAAGAGCAGAGACCGAGTCTTGCTGTTTATCTGCAATGACTGCCAGGGCAAGTGAGGACCAGCAAGACAATTCCTGCCTAGCACCCTCCTTGTAGGAGAGAGAGTGCAACGTTTCATTTTAGCATTGTGGCGCTCACGAGGGAGACAAACTGCTTTGGCTGTTTGCAAGGCTAGGAAAGAGCAGAGCCCCAGTCTTGCTGTTTATCTGCAATGACTGCCAGGGCAAGTGAGGACCAGCAAGACAATTCCTGCCTAGCACCTTCCTTGGAGGAGAGAGAGTGCAACGTTTCATTTTGCTTTTTGGAGTGCGAGATTGAGAAAAAGAACAGTGTCTGTTTGCAAGGGTAGG
Organism: Phaethon aethereus; assembly: GCF_964289735.1. Lineage (NCBI taxonomy): Eukaryota > Metazoa > Chordata > Aves > Phaethontiformes > Phaethontidae > Phaethon > Phaethon aethereus. Next base: position 117,650 of record NW_028113834.1, on the reverse strand, counting down.
AAAGAGCAGAGCCCCAGTCTTGCTGTTTATCTGCAATGACTGCCAGGGCAAGTGAGGACCAGCAAGACAATTCCTGCCTAGCACCTTCCTTGGAGGAGAGAGAGTGCAACGTTTCATTTTAGCATTTTGGCGCTCACGAGGGAGACGAACTTCTGTTGCTGTTTGCTAGGCTAGGAAAGAGCAGAGCCCCAGTCTTCCTGTTTATCTGCAATGACTGCCAGGGCAAGTGAGGACCAGCAAGACAATTCCTGCCTAGCACCTTCCTTGGAGGAGAGAGAGTGCAACGTTTCATTTTGCTTTTTGGAGTGCGAGAGTGAGAAAAAGAACAGTGTCTGTTTGCAAGGGTAGGAAAGAGCAGAGACCGAGTCTTGCTGTTTATCTGCAATGACTGCCAGGGCAAGTGAGGACCAGCAAGACAATTCCTGCCTAGCACCTTCCTTGTAGGAGAGAGAGTGCAACGTTTCATTTTAGCATTGTGGCGCTCACGAGGGAGACAAACTGCTTTTGCTGTTTGCAAGGGTAGGAAAGAGCAGAGACCGAGTCTTGCTGTTTATCTGCAATGACTGCCAGGGCAAGTGAGGACCAGCAAGACAATTCCTGCCTAGCACCTTCCTTGGAGGAGAGAGAGTGCAACGTTTCATTTTAGCATTTTGGCGCTCACGAGGGAGACAAACTGCTTTGGCTGTTTGCAAGGCTAGGAAAGAGCAGAGCCCCAGTCTTGCTGTTTATCTGCAATGACTGCCAGGGCAAGTGTGGACCAGCAAGACATTTCCTGCCTAGCACCTTCCTTGGAGGAGAGAGAGTGCAACGTTTCATTTTAGCATTTTGGCGCTCACGAGGGAGACAAACTGCTTTTGATGTTTGCAAGGCTATGAAAGAGCAGAGCCCCAGTCTTGCTGCTTATCTGCAATGACTGCCAGGGCAAGTGAGGACCAGCAAGACATTTCCTGCCTAGCACCTTCCTTGGAGGAGAGAGAGTGCAACGTTTCATTTTAGCATTTTGGCGCTCACAAGGGAGACAAACTGCTTTTGCTGTTTGCAAGGGTAGGAAAGAGCAGAGACCGAGTCTTGCTGTTTATCTGCAATGACTGCCAGGGCAAGTGAGGACCAGCAAGACAATTCCTGCCTAGCACCTTCCTTGGAGGAGAGAGAGTGCAACGTTTCATTTTAGCATTTTGGCGCTCACGAGGGAGACAAACTGCTTTGGCTGTTTGCAAGGCTAGGAAAGAGCAGAGCCCCAGTCTTGCTGTTTATCTGCAATGACTGCCAGGGCAAGTGAGGACCAGCAAGACATTTCCTGCCTAGCACCTTCCTTGGAGGAGAGAGAGTGCAACGTTTCATTTTAGCATTTTGGCGCTCACAAGGGAGACAAACTGCTTTTGCTGTTTGCAAGGGTAGGAAAGAGCAGAGACCGAGTCTTGCTGTTTATCTGCAATGACTGCCAGGGCAAGTGAGGACCAGCAAGACAATTCCTGCCTAGCACCTTCCTTGGAGGAGAGAGAGTGCAACGTTTCATTTTAGCATTTTGGCGCTCACGAGGGAGACAAACTGCTTTGGCTGTTTGCAAGGCTAGGAAAGAGCAGAGCCCCAGTCTTGCTGTTTATCTGCAATGACTGCCAGGGCAAGTGAGGACCAGCAAGACAATTCCTGCCTAGCACCTTCCTTGGAGGAGAGAGCGTGCAACGTTTCATTTTGCTTTTTGGAGTGCGAGATTGAGAAAAAGCTCAGTGTCTGTTTGCAAGGCTAGGAAAGAGCAGAGACCGAGTCTTGCTGTTTGTCTGCAATGACTGCCAGGGCAAGTGAGGACCAGCAAGACAATTCCTGCCTAGCACCTTCCTTGGAGGAGAGAGAGTGCAACGTTTCATTTTAGCATTTTGGCGGTCACAAGCAAGACGAACTTCTTTTGCTGTTTGCAAGGCTAGGAAAGAGCAGAGCCTCAGTCTTGCTGTTTATCTGCAATGACTGCCAGGGCAAGTGAGGACCAGCAAGACAATTCCTGCCTAGCACCTTCATTGGAGGAGAGAGAGTGCAACGTTTCATTTTAGCATTTTGGCGCTCACGAGGGAGACAAACTGCTTTGGCTGTTTGCAAGGCTAGGAAAGAGCAGAGCCCCAGTCTTGCTGTTTATCTGCAATGACTGCCAGGGCAAGTGAGGACCAGCAAGACAATTCCTGCCTAGCACCTTCCTTGGAGGAGAGAGAGTGCAACGTTTCATTTTGCTTTTTGGAGTGCGAGATTGAGAAAAAGCTCAGTGTCTGTTTGCAAGGGTAGGAAAGAGCAGAGACCGAGTCTTGCTGTTTATCTGCAATGACTGCCAGGGCAAGTGAGGACCAGCAAGACAATTCCAGTCTAGCACCTTCCTTGGAGGAGAGAGAGTGCAACGTTTCATTTTAGCATTTTGGCGCTCACGAGGGAGACGAACTTCTGTTGCTGTTTGCTAGGCTAGGAAAGAGTAGAGCCCCAGTCTTGCTGTTTATCTGCAATGACTGCCAGGGCAAGTGAGGACCAGCAAGACAATTCCTGCTTAGCACCTTCCTTGGAGGAGAGAGAGTGCAACGTTTCATTTTAGCATTTTGGCGCTCACAAGGGAGACAAACTGCTTTTGCTGTTTGCAAGGCTAGGAAAGAGCAGAGCCCCAGTCTTGCTGCTTATCTGCAATGACTGCCAGGGCAAGTGAGGACCAGCAAGACAATTCCTGCCTAGCACCTTCCTTGGAGGAGAGAGAGTGCAACGTTTCATTTTAGCATTTTGGCGCTCACGAGGGAGACAAACTGCTTTTGATGTTTGCAAGGCTATGAAAGAGCAGAGCCCCAGTCTTGCTGCTTATCTGCAATGACTGCCAGGGCAAGTGAGGACCAGCAAGACATTTCCTGCCTAGCACCTTCCTTGGAGGAGAGAGAGTGCAACGTTTCATTTTAGCATTTTGGCGCTCACAAGGGAGACAAACTGCTTTTGCTGTTTGCAAGGGTAGGAAAGAGCAGAGACCGAGTCTTGCTGTTTATCTGCAATGACTGCCAGGGCAAGTGAGGACCAGCAAGACAATTCCTGCCTAGCACCTTCCTTGGAGGAGAGAGAGTGCAACGTTTCATTTTAGCATTTTGGCGCTCACGAGGGAGACAAACTGCTTTGGCTGTTTGCAAGGCTAGGAAAGAGCAGAGCCCCAGTCTTGCTGTTTATCTGCAATGACTGCCAGGGCAAGTGAGGACCAGCAAGACATTTCCTGCCTAGCACCTTCCTTGGAGGAGAGAGAGTGCAACGTTTCATTTTAGCATTTTGGCGCTCACAAGGGAGACAAACTGCTTTTGCTGTTTGCAAGGGTAGGAAAGAGCAGAGACCGAGTCTTGCTGTTTATCTGCAATGACTGCCAGGGCAAGTGAGGACCAGCAAGACAATTCCTGCCTAGCACCTTCCTTGGAGGAGAGAGAGTGCAACGTTTCATTTTAGCATTTTGGCGCTCACGAGGGAGACAAACTGCTTTGGCTGTTTGCAAGGCTAGGAAAGAGCAGAGCCCCAGTCTTGCTGTTTATCTGCAATGACTGCCAGGGCAAGTGAGGACCAGCAAGACAATTCCTGCCTAGCACCTTCCTTGGAGGAGAGAGCGTGCAACGTTTCATTTTGCTTTTTGGAGTGCGAGATTGAGAAAAAGCTCAGTGTCTGTTTGCAAGGCTAGGAAAGAGCAGAGACCGAGTCTTGCTGTTTATCTGCAATGACTGCCAGGGCAAGTGAGGACCAGCAAGACAATTCCTGCCTAGCACCTTCCTTGGAGGGCAGAGAGTGCAACATTTCATTTTAGCATTTTGGCGGTCACAAGCAAGACGAACTTCTTTTGCTGTTTGCAAGGCTAGGAAAGAGCAGAGCCTCAGTCTTGCTGTTTATCTGCAATGACTGCCAGGGCAAGTGAGGACCAGCAAGACAATTCCTGCCTAGCACCTTCATTGGAGGAGAGAGAGTGCAACGTTTCATTTTAGCATTTTGGCGCTCACGAGGGAGACAAACTGCTTTGGCTGTTTGCAAGGCTAGGAAAGAGCAGAGCCCCAGTCTTGCTGTTTATCTGCAATGACTGCCAGGGCAAGTGAGGACCAGCAAGACAATTCCTGCCTAGCACCTTCCTTGGAGGAGAGAGAGTGCAACGTTTCATTTTGCTTTTTGGAGTGCGAGATTGAGAAAAAGCTCAGTGTCTGTTTGCAAGGGTAGGAAAGAGCAGAGACCGAGTCTTGCTGTTTATCTGCAATGACTGCCAGGGCAAGTGAGGACCAGCAAGACAATTCCAGTCTAGCACCTTCCTTGGAGGAGAGAGAGTGCAACGTTTCATTTTAGCATTTTGGCCCTCACGAGGGAGACAAACTGCATTGGCTGTTTGCAAGGCTAGGAAAGAGCAGAGCCCCAGTCCTGCTGTTTATCTGCAATGACTGCCAGGGCAAGTGAGGACCAGCAAGACAATTCCTGCCTAGCACCTTCCTTGGAGGAGAGAGAGTGCAACGTTTCATTTTAGCATTTTGGCGCTCACGAGGGAGACGAACTTCTGTTGCTTTTTGCTAGGCTAGGAAAGAGCAGAGCCCCAGTCTTGCTGTTTATCTGCAATGACTGCCAGGGCAAGTGAGGACCAGCAAGATAATTCCTGCCTAGCACCTTCCTTGGAGGAGAGAGAGTGCAACGTTTCATTTTGTTTTTTGTAGTGCGAGATTGAGAAAAAGAACAGTGTCTGTTTGCAAAGGTAGGAAAGAGCAGAGACCAAGTCTTGCTGTTTATCTGCAATGACTGCCAGGGCAAGTGAGGACCAGCAAAACATTTCCTGCCTAGCACCTTCCTTGGAGGAGAGAGAGTGCAACGTTTCATTTTAGCATTTTGGCGCTCACAAGGGAGACAAACTGCTTTTGCTGTTTGCAAGGGTAGGAAAGAGCAGAGACCGAGTCTTGCTGTTTATCTGCAATGACTGCCAGGGCAAGTGAGGACCAGCAAGAGACTTCCAGTCTAGCACCTTCCTTGGAGGAGAGAGAGTGCAACGTTTCATTTTGCTTTTTGGAGTGCGAGATTGAGAAAAAGAACAGTGTCTGTTTGCAAGGCTAGGAAAGAGCAGAGACTGAGTCTTGCTGTTTATCTGCAATGCCTGCCCAGGGTAAGTGAGGACCAGCAAGACAATTCCTGCCTAGCGCCTTCCTTGGAGGAGAGAGAGTGCAACGTTTCATTTTAGCATTTTGGCGCTCACGAGGGAGACGAACTTCTGTTGCTGTTTGCTAGGCTAGGAAAGAGTAGAGCCCCAGTCTTGCTGTTTATCTGCAATGACTGCCAGGGCAAGTGAGGACCAGCAAGACAATTCCTGCTTAGCACCTTCCTTGGAGGAGAGAGAGTGCAACGTTTCATTTTAGCATTTTGGCGCTCACAAGGGAGATAAACTGCTTTTGCTGTTTGCAAGGCTAGGAAAGAGCAGAGCCCCAGTCTTGCTGTTTATCTGCAATGACTGCCAGGGCAAGTGAGGACCAGCAAGACAATTCCTGCCTAGCACCTTCCTTGGAGGAGAGAGAGTGCAACGTTTCATTTTAGCATTTTGGCGCTCACGAGGGAGACGAACTTCTGTTGCTTTTTGCTAGGCTAGGAAAGAGCAGAGCCCCAGTCTTGCTGTTTATCTGCAATGACTGCCAGGGCAAGTGAGGACCAGCAAATCAATTCCTGCCTAGCACCTTCCTTGGAGGAGAGAGAGTGCAACGTTTCATTTTAGCATTTTGGCGCTCACAAGGGAGACAAACTGCTTTTGCTGTTTGCAAGGCTATGAAAGAGCAGAGCCCCAGTCTTGCTGTTTATCTGCAATGACTGCCAGGGCAAGTGAGGACCAGCAAGACAATTCCTGCCTAGCACCTTCCTTGGAGGAGAGAGAGTGCAACGTTTCATTTTAGCATTTTGGCGGTCACAAGCAAGACGAACTTCTTTTGCTGTTTGCAAGGCTAGGAAAGAGCAGAGCCCCAGTCTTGCTGTTTATCTGCAATGACTGCCAGGGCAAGTGAGGACTAGCAAGACAATTCCTGCCTAGCACCTTCCTTGGAGGAGAGAGAGTGCAACGTTTCATTTTAGCATTTTGGCGCTCACAAGGGAGACAAACTGCTTTTGCTGTTTGCAAGGCTAGGAAAGAGCAGAGCCCCAGTCTTGCTGCTTATCTGCAATGACTGCCAGGGCAAGTGAGGACCAGCAAGACAATTCCTGCCTAGCACCTTCCTTGGAGGAGAGAGAGTGCAACGTTTCATTTTAGCATTTTGGCGCTCACGAGGGAGACAAACTGCTTTTGATGTTTGCAAGGCTATGAAAGAGCAGAGCCCCAGTCTTGCTGCTTATCTGCAATGACTGCCAGGGCAAGTGAGGACCAGCAAGACATTTCCTGCCTAGCACCTTCCTTGGAGGAGAGAGAGTGCAACGTTTCATTTTAGCATTTTGGCGCTCACAAGGGAGACAAACTGCTTTGGCTGTTTGCAAGGGTAGGAAAGAGCAGAGACCGAGTCTTGCTGTTTATCTGTAATGACTGCCAGGGCAAGTGAGGATCAGCAAGACAATTCCTGCCTAGCACCTTCCTTGGAGGAGAGAGAGTGCAACGTTTCATTTTAGCATTTTGGCGCTCACGAGGGAGACAAACTTCTTTTGCTATTTGCAAGGCTATGAAAGAGGAGAGCCCCAGTCTTGCTGCTTATCTGCAATGACTGCCAGGGCAAGTGAGGACCAGCAAGACAATTCCTGCCTAGCACCTTCCTTGGAGGAGAGAGAGTGCAACGTTTCATTTTAGCATTTTGGCGCTCACGAGGGAGACAAACTGCTTTGGCTGTTTGCAAGGCTAGGAAAGAGCAGAGCCCCAGTCTTGCTGTTTATCTGCAATGACTGCCAGGGCAAGTGAGGACCAGCAAGACAATTCCTGCCTAGCACCTTCCTTGGAGGAGAGAGAGTGCAACGTTTCATTTTGCTTTTTGGAGTGCGAGATTGAGAAAAAGCACAGTGTCTGTTTGCAAGGGTAGGAAAGAGCAGAGACCGAGTCTTGCTGTTTATCTGCAATGACTGCCAATGCAAGTGAGGACCAGCAAGACAATTCCTGCCTAGCACCTTCCTTGGAGGAGAGAGAGTGCAACGTTTCATTTTAGCATTTTGGCGCTCACGAGGGAGACAAACTGCTTTGGCTGTTTGCAAGGCTAGGAAAGAGCAGAGCCCCAGTCTTGCTGTTTATCTGCAATGACTGCCAGGGCAAGTGAGGACCAGCAAGACAATTCCTGCCTAGCACCTTCCTTGGAGGAGAGAGAGTGCAACGTTTCATTTTAGCATTTTGGCGCTCACGAGGGAGACAAACTGCTTTGGCTGTTTGCAAGGCTAGGAAAGAGCAGAGCCCCAGTCTTGCTGTTTATCTGCAATGACTGCCAGGGCAAGTGAGGACCAGCAAGACAATTCCTGCCTAGCACCTTCCTTGGAGGAGAGAGAGTGCAACGTTTCATTTTAGCATTTTGGCGCTCACGAGGGAGACGAACTTCTGTTGCTGTTTGCTAGGCTAGGAAAGAGCAGAGCCCCAGTCTTGCTGTTTATCTGCAATGACTGCCAGGGCAAGTGAGGACCAGCAAGACAATTCCTGCCTAGCACCTTCCTTGGTGGAGGGAGAGTGCAACGTTTCATTTTGCTTTTTGGAGTGCGAGATTGAGAAAAAGCACAGTGTCTGTTTGCAAGGGTAGGAAAGAGCAGAGACCGAGTCTTGCTGTTTATCTGCAATGACTGCCAGGGCAAGTGAGGACCAGCAAGACAATTCCTGCCTAGCACCTTCCTTGGAGGAGGGAGAGTGCAACGTTTCATTTTAGCATTTTGGCGCTCACGAGGGAGACGAACTTCTGTTGCTGTTTGCTAGGCTTGGAAAGAGCAGAGCCCCAGTCTTGCTGTTTATCTGCAATGACTGCCAGGGCAAGTGAGGACCAGCAAGACAATTCCTGCCTAGCACCTTCCTTGGAGGAGAGAGAGTGCAACGTTTCATTTTAGCATTTTGGCGGTCACGAGGGAGACAAACTGCTTTGGCTGTTTGCAAGGCTAGGAAAGAGCAGATCCCCAGTCTTGCTGGTTATCTGCAATGACTGCCAGGGCAAGTGAGGACCAGCAAGACAATTCCTGCCTAGCACCTTCCTTGGAGGAGAGAGAGTGCAACGTTTCATTTTAGCATTTTGGCGTTCACGAGGGAGACGAACTTCTGTTGCTGTTTGCTAGGCTAGGAAAGAGCAGAGCCCCAGTCTTGCTGTTTATCTGCAATGACTGCCAGGGCAAGTGAGGACCAGCAAGACAATTCCTGCCTAGCACCTTCCTTGGAGGAGAGAGAGTGCAACGTTTCATTTTGCTTTTTGGAGTGCGAGATTGAGAAAAAGCACAGTGTCTGTTTGCAAGGGTAGGAAAGAGCAGAGACCGAGTCTTGCTGTTTATCTGCAATGACTGCCAGGGCAAGTGAGGACCAGCAAGACAATTCCTGCCTAGCACCTTCCTTGTAGGAGAGAGAGTGCAACGTTTCATTTTAGCATTGTGGCGCTCACGAGGGAGACAAACTGCTTTTGCTGTTTGCAAGGGTAGGAAAGAGCAGAGCCCGAGTCTTGCTGGTTATCTGCAATGACTGCCAGGGCAAGTGAGGACCAGCAAGACAATTCCTGCCTAGCACCTTCCTTGGAGGAGAGAGAGTGCAACGTTTCATTTTAGCATTTTGGCGCTCACGAGGGAGACAAACTGCTTTGGCTGTTTGCAAGGCTAGGAAAGAGCAGAGCCCCAGTCTTGCTGTTTATCTGCAATGACTGCCAGGGCAAGTGAGGACCAGCAAGACAATTCCTGCCTAGCACCTTCCTTGGAGGAGAGAGAGTGCAACGTTTCATTTTGCTTTTTGGAGTGCGAGATTGAGAAAAAGCACAGTGTCTGTTTGCAAGGGTAGGAAAGAGCAGAGACCGAGTCTTGCTGTTTATCTGCAATGACTGCCAGGGCAAGTGAGGACCAGCAAGACAATTCCTGCCTAGCACCTTCCTTGGAGGAGAGAGAGTGCAACGTTTCATTTTGTTTTTTGGAGTGCGAGATTGAGAAAAAGAACAGTGTCTGTTTGCAAGGGTAGGAAAGAGCAGAGCCCCAGTCTTGCTGTTTATCTGCAATGACTGCCAGGGCAAGTGAGGACCAGCAAGACAATTCCTGCCTAGCACCTTCCTTGGAGGAGAGAGAGTGCAACGTTTCATTTTAGCATTTTGGCGCTCACGAGGGAGACAAACTGCTTTGGCTGTTTGCAAGGCTAGGAAAGAGCAGAGCCCCAGTCTTGCTGTTTATCTGCAATGACTGCCAGGGCAAGTGAGGACCAGCAAGACAATTCCTGCCTAGCACCTTCCTTGGAGGAGAGAGAGTGCAACGTTTCATTTTGCTTTTTGGAGTGCGAGATTGAGAAAAAGCACAGTGTCTGTTTGCAAGGGTAGGAAAGAGCAGAGACCGAGTCTTGCTGTTTATCTGCAATGACTGCCAATGCAAGTGAGGACCAGCAAGACAATTCCTGCCTAGCACCTTCCTTGGAGGAGAGAGAGTGCAACGTTTCATTTTAGCATTTTGGCGCTCACGAGGGAGACAAACTGCTTTGGCTGTTTGCAAGGCTAGGAAAGAGCAGAGCCCCAGTCTTGCTGTTTATCTGCAATGACTGCCAGGGCAAGTGAGGACCAGCAAGACAATTCCTGCCTAGCACCTTCCTTGGAGGAGAGAGAGTGCAACGTTTCATTTTGCTTTTTGGAGTGCGAGATTGAGAAAAAGCACAGTGTCTGTTTGCAAGGGTAGGAAAGAGCAGAGACCGAGTCTTGCTGTTTATCTGCAATGACTGCCAGGGCAAGTGAGGACCAGCAAGACAATTCCTGCCTAGCACCTTCCTTGGAGGAGAGAGAGTACAACGTTTCATTTTAGCATTTTGGCGCTCACGAGGGAGACGAACTTCTGTTGCTGTTTGCTAGGCTTGGAAAGAGCAGAGCCCCAGTCTTGCTGTTTATCTGCAATGACTGCCAGGGCAAGTGAGGACCAGCAAGACAATTCCTGCCTAGCACCTTCCTTGGAGGAGAGAGAGTGCAACGTTTCATTTTAGCATTTTGGCGGTCACGAGGGAGACAAACTGCTTTGGCTGTTTGCAAGGCTAGGAAAGAGCAGATCCCCAGTCTTGCTGGTTATCTGCAATGACTGCCAGGGCAAGTGAGGACCAGCAAGACAATTCCTGCCTAGCACCTTCCTTGGAGGAGAGAGAGTGCAACGTTTCATTTTAGCATTTTGGCGTTCACGAGGGAGACGAACTTCTGTTGCTGTTTGCTAGGCTAGGAAAGAGCAGAGCCCCAGTCTTGCTGTTTATCTGCAATGACTGCCAGGGCAAGTGAGGACCAGCAAGACAATTCCTGCCTAGCACCTTCCTTGGAGGAGAGAGAGTGCAACGTTTCATTTTAGCATTGTGGCGCTCACGAGGGAGACAAACTGCTTTTGCTGTTTGCAAGGGTAGGAAAGAGCAGAGCCCGAGTCTTGCTGTTTATCTGCAATGACTGCCAGGGCAAGTGAGGACCAGCAAGACAATTCCTGCCTAGCACCTTCCTTGGAGGAGAGAGAGTGCAACGTTTCATTTTAGCATTTTGGCGCTCACGAGGGAGACAAACTGCTTTGGCTGTTTGCAAGGCTAGGAAAGAGCAGAGCCCCAGTCTTGCTGTTTATCTGCAATGACTGCCAGGGCAAGTGAGGACCAGCAAGACAATTCCTGCCTAGCACCTTCCTTGGAGGAGAGAGAGTGCAACGTTTCATTTTGCTTTTTGGAGTGCGAGATTGAGAAAAAGCACAGTGTCTGTTTGCAAGGGTAGGAAAGAGCAGAGACCGAGTCTTGCTGTTTATCTGCAATGACTGCCAGGGCAAGTGAGGACCAGCAAGACAATTCCTGCCTAGCACCTTCCTTGGAGGAGAGAGAGTGCAACGTTTCATTTTGCTTTTTGGAGTGCGAGATTGAGAAAAAGAACAGTGTCTGTTTGCAAGGGTAGGAAAGAGCAGAGCCCCAGTCTTGCTGTTTATCTGCAATGACTGCCAGGGCAAGTGAGGACCAGCAAGACAATTCCTGCCTAGCACCTTCCTTGGAGGAGAGAGAGTGCAACGTTTCATTTTAGCATTTTGGCGCTCACGAGGGAGACAAACTGCTTTGGCTGTTTGCAAGGCTAGGAAAGAGCAGAGCCCCAGTCTTGCTGTTTATCTGCAATGACTGCCAGGGCAAGTGAGGACCAGCAAGACAATTCCTGCCTAGCACCTTCCTTGGAGGAGAGAGAGTGCAACGTTTCATTTTGCTTTTTGGAGTGCGAGATTGAGAAAAAGCACAGTGTCTGTTTGCAAGGGTAGGAAAGAGCAGAGACCGAGTCTTGCTGTTTATCTGCAATGACTGCCAGGGCAAGTGAGGACCAGCAAGACAATTCCTGCCTAGCACCTTCCTTGGAGGAGAGAGAGTGCAACGTTTCATTTTGCTTTTTGGAGTGCGAGATTGAGAAAAAGCACAGTGTCTGTTTGCAAGGGTAGGAAAGAGCAGAGACCGAGTCTTGCTGTTTATCTGCAATGACTGCCAGGGCAAGTGAGGACCAGCAAGACAATTCCTGCCTAGCACCTTCCTTGTAGGAGAGAGAGTGCAACGTTTCATTTTAGCATTGTGGCGCTCACGAGGGAGACAAACTGCTTTTGCTGTTTGCAAGGGTAGGAAAGAGCAGAGACCGAGTCTTGCTGTTTATCTGCAATGACTGCCAGGGCAAGTGAGGACCAGCAAGACAATTCCTGACTAGCACCTTCCTTGGAGGAGAGAGAGTGCAACGTTTCATTTTAGCATTTTGGCGCTCACGAGGGAGACAAACTGCTTTGGCTGTTTGCAAGGCTAGGAAAGAGCAGAGCCCCAGTCTTGCTGTTTATCTGCAATGACTGCCAGGGCAAGTGAGGACCAGCAAGACAATTCCTGCCTAGCACCTTCCTTGGAGAGAGAGAGTGCAACGTTTCATTTTGCTTTTTGGAGTGCGAGATTGAGAAAAAGCACAGTGTCTGTTTGCAAGGATAGGAAAGAGCAGAGACCGAGTCTTGCTGTTTATCTGCAATGACTGCCAGGGCAAGTGAGGACCAGCAAGACAATTCCTGCCTAGCACCTTCCTTGGAGGAGAGAGAGTGCAACGTTTCATTTTGCTTTTTGGAGTGCGAGATTGAGAAAAAGAACAGTGTCTGTTTGCAAGGGTAGGAAAGAGCAGAGCCCCAGTCTTGCTGTTTATCTGCAATGACTGCCAGGGCAAGTGAGGACCAGCAAGACAATTCCTGCCTAGCACCTTCCTTGGAGGAGAGAGAGTGCAACGTTTCATTTTAGCATTTTGGCGCTCACGAGGGAGACAAACTGCTTTGGCTGTTTGCAAGGCTAGGAAAGAGCAGAGCCCCAGTCTTGCTGTTTATCTGCAATGACTGCCAGGGCAAGTGAGGACCAGCAAGACAATTCCTGCCTAGCACCTTCCTTGGAGGAGAGAGAGTGCAACGTTTCATTTTAGCATTTTGGCGCTCACGAGGGAGACGAACTTCTGTTGCTGTTTGCTAGGCTAGGAAAGAGCAGAGCCCCAGTCTTGCTGTTTATCTGCAATGACTGCCAGGGCAAGTGAGGACCAGCAAGACAATTCCTGCCTAGCACCTTCCTTGGAGGAGAGAGAGTGCAACGTTTCATTTTAGCATTTTGGCGCTCACGAGGGAGACAAACTGCTTTGGCTGTTTGCAAGGCTAGGAAAGAGCAGAGCCCCAGTCTTGCTGTTTATCTGGAATGACTGCCATGGTAAGTGAGGACCAGCAAGACAATTCCTGCCTAGCACCTTCCTTGGAGGAGAGAGAGTGCAACGTTTCATTTTAGCATTTTGGCGCTCACGAGGGAGACGAACTTCTTTTGCTGTTTGCAAGGGTAGGAAAGAGCAGAGCCCCAGTCTTGCTGTTTATCTGCAATGACTGCCAGGGCAAGTGAGGACCAGCAAGACAATTCCTGCCTAGCACCTTCCTTGGAGGAGAGAGAGTGCAACGTTTCATTTTGCTTTTTGGAGTGCGAGATTGAGAAAAAGCACAGTGTCTGTTTGCAAGGGTAGGAAAGAGCAGAGACCGAGTCTTGCTGTTTATCTGCAATGACTGCCAGGGCAAGTGAGGACCAGCAAGACAATTCCTGCCTAGCACCTTCCTTGGAGGAGAGAGAGTGCAACGTTTCATTTTGCTTTTTGGAGTGCGAGATTGAGAAAAAGAACAGTGTCTGTTTGCAAGGGTAGGAAAGAGCAGAGCCCAAGTCTTGCTGTTTATCTGCAATGACTGCCAGGGCAAGTGAGGACCAGCAAGACAATTCCTGCCTAGCACCTTCCTTGGAGGAGAGAGAGTGCAACGTTTCATTTTAGCATTTTGGCGCTCACGAGGGAGACGAACTTCTGTTGCTGTTTGCTAGGCTAGGAAAGAGCAGAGCCCCAGTCTTGCTGTTTATCTGCAATGACTGCCAGGGCAAGTGAGGACCAGCAAGACAATTCCTGCCTAGCACCTTCCTTGGAGGAGAGAGAGTGCAACGTTTCATTTTGCTTTTTGGAGTGCGAGAGTGAGAAAAAGAACAGTGTCTGTTTGCAAGGGTAGGAAAGAGCAGAGACCGAGTCTTGCTGTTTATCTGCAATGACTGCCAGGGCAAGTGAGGACCAGCAAGACAATTCCTGCCTAGCACCTTCCTTGTAGGAGAGAGAGTGCAACGTTTCATTTTAGCATTGTGGCGCTCACGAGGGAGACAAACTGCTTTTGCTGTTTGCAAGGCTAGGAAAGAGCAGAGCCCCAGTCTTGCTGTTTATCTGCAATGACTGCCAGGGCAAGTGAGGACCAGCAAGACAATTCCTGCCTAGCACCTTCCTTGGAGGAGAGAGAGTGCAACGTTTCATTTTAGCATTTTGGCGCTCACGAGGGAGACAAACTGCTTTGGCTGTTTGCAAGGCTAGGAAAGAGCAGAGCCCCAGTCTTGCTGTTTATCTGCAATGACTGCCATGGTAAGTGAGGACCAGCAAGACAATTCCTGCCTAGCACCTTCCTTGGAGGAGAGAGAGTGCAACGTTTCATTTTAGCATTTTGGCGCTCACGAGGGAGACGAACTTCTTTTGCTGTTTGCAAGGCTAGGAAAGAGCAGAGCCCCAGTCTTGCTGTTTATCTGCAATGACTGCCAGGGAAGTGAGGACCAGCAAGACAATTCCTGCCTAGCACCTTCCTTGGAGCAGAGAGAGTGCAACGTTTCATTTTGCTTTTTGGAGTGCGAGATTGAGAAAAAGCACAGTGTCTGTTTGCAAGGGTAGGAAAGAGCAGAGACCGAGTCTTGCTGTTTATCTGCAATGACTGCCAGGGCAAGTGAGGACCAGCAAGACAATTCCTGCCTAGCACCTTCCTTGGAGGAGAGAGAGTGCAACGTTTCATTTTGCTTTTTGGAGTGCGAGATTGAGAAAAAGCACAGTGTCTGTTTGCAAGGGTAGGAAAGAGCAGAGACCGAGTCTTGCTGTTTATCTGCAATGACTGCCAGGGCAAGTGAGGACCAGCAAGACAATTCCTGCCTAGCACCTTCCTTGTAGGAGAGAGAGTGCAACGTTTCATTTTAGCATTGTGGCGCTCACGAGGGAGACAAACTGCTTTTGCTGTTTGCAAGGGTAGGAAAGAGCAGAGACCGAGTCTTGCTGTTTATCTGCAATGACTGCCAGGGCAAGTGAGGACCAGCAAGACAATTCCTGACTAGCACCTTCCTTGGAGGAGAGAGAGTGCAACGTTTCATTTTAGCATTTTGGCGCTCACGAGGGAGACAAACTGCTTTGGCTGTTTGCAAGGCTAGGAAAGAGCAGAGCCCCAGTCTTGCTGTTTATCTGCAATGACTGCCAGGGCAAGTGAGGACCAGCAAGACAATTCCTGCCTAGCACCTTCCTTGGAGAGAGAGAGTGCAACGTTTCATTTTGCTTTTTGGAGTGCGAGATTGAGAAAAAGCACAGTGTCTGTTTGCAAGGATAGGAAAGAGCAGAGACCGAGTCTTGCTGTTTATCTGCAATGACTGCCAGGGCAAGTGAGGACCAGCAAGACAATTCCTGCCTAGCACCTTCCTTGGAGGAGAGAGAGTGCAACGTTTCATTTTGCTTTTTGGAGTGCGAGATTGAGAAAAAGAACAGTGTCTGTTTGCAAGGGTAGGAAAGAGCAGAGCCCCAGTCTTGCTGTTTATCTGCAATGACTGCCAGGGCAAGTGAGGACCAGCAAGACAATTCCTGCCTAGCACCTTCCTTGGAGGAGAGAGAGTGCAACGTTTCATTTTAGCATTTTGGCGCTCACGAGGGAGACAAACTGCTTTGGCTGTTTGCAAGGCTAGGAAAGAGCAGAGCCCCAGTCTTGCTGTTTATCTGCAATGACTGCCAGGGCAAGTGAGGACCAGCAAGACAATTCCTGCCTAGCACCTTCCTTGGAGGAGAGAGAGTGCAACGTTTCATTTTAGCATTTTGGCGCTCACGAGGGAGACGAACTTCTGTTGCTGTTTGCTAGGCTAGGAAAGAGCAGAGCCCCAGTCTTGCTGTTTATCTGCAATGACTGCCAGGGCAAGTGAGGACCAGCAAGACAATTCCTGCCTAGCACCTTCCTTGGAGGAGAGAGAGTGCAACGTTTCATTTTAGCATTTTGGCGCTCACGAGGGAGACAAACTGCTTTGGCTGTTTGCAAGGCTAGGAAAGAGCAGAGCCCCAGTCTTGCTGTTTATCTGGAATGACTGCCATGGTAAGTGAGGACCAGCAAGACAATTCCTGCCTAGCACCTTCCTTGGAGGAGAGAGAGTGCAACGTTTCATTTTAGCATTTTGGCGCTCACGAGGGAGACGAACTTCTTTTGCTGTTTGCAAGGGTAGGAAAGAGCAGAGCCCCAGTCTTGCTGTTTATCTGCAATGACTGCCAGGGCAAGTGAGGACCAGCAAGACAATTCCTGCCTAGCACCTTCCTTGGAGGAGAGAGAGTGCAACGTTTCATTTTGCTTTTTGGAGTGCGAGATTGAGAAAAAGCACAGTGTCTGTTTGCAAGGGTAGGAAAGAGCAGAGACCGAGTCTTGCTGTTTATCTGCAATGACTGCCAGGGCAAGTGAGGACCAGCAAGACAATTCCTGCCTAGCACCTTCCTTGGAGGAGAGAGAGTGCAACGTTTCATTTTGCTTTTTGGAGTGCGAGATTGAGAAAAAGAACAGTGTCTGTTTGCAAGGGTAGGAAAGAGCAGAGCCCAAGTCTTGCTGTTTATCTGCAATGACTGCCAGGGCAAGTGAGGACCAGCAAGACAATTCCTGCCTAGCACCTTCCTTGGAGGAGAGAGAGTGCAACGTTTCATTTTAGCATTTTGGCGCTCACGAGGGAGACGAACTTCTGTTGCTGTTTGCTAGGCTAGGAAAGAGCAGAGCCCCAGTCTTGCTGTTTATCTGCAATGACTGCCAGGGCAAGTGAGGACCAGCAAGACAATTCCTGCCTAGCACCTTCCTTGGAGGAGAGAGAGTGCAACGTTTCATTTTGCTTTTTGGAGTGCGAGAGTGAGAAAAAGAACAGTGTCTGTTTGCAAGGCTAGGAAAGAGCAGAGACCGAGTCTTGCTGTTTATCTGCAATGACTGCCAGGGCAAGTGAGGACCAGCAAGACAATTCCTGCCTAGCACCTTCCTTGTAGGAGAGAGAGTGCAACGTTTCATTTTAGCATTGTGGCGCTCACGAGGGAGACAAACTGCTTTTGCTGTTTGCAAGGCTAGGAAAGAGCAGAGCCCCAGTCTTGCTGTTTATCTGCAATGACTGCCAGGGCAAGTGAGGACCAGCAAGACAATTCCTGCCTAGCACCTTCCTTGGAGGAGAGAGAGTGCAACGTTTCATTTTAGCATTTTGGCGCTCACGAGGGAGACAAACTGCTTTGGCTGTTTGCAAGGCTAGGAAAGAGCAGAGCCCCAGTCTTGCTGTTTATCTGCAATGACTGCCATGGTAAGTGAGGACCAGCAAGACAATTCCTGCCTAGCACCTTCCTTGGAGGAGAGAGAGTGCAACGTTTCATTTTAGCATTTTGGCGCTCACGAGGGAGACGAACTTCTTTTGCTGTTTGCAAGGCTAGGAAAGAGCAGAGCCCCAGTCTTGCTGTTTATCTGCAATGACTGCCAGGGAAGTGAGGACCAGCAAGACAATTCCTGCCTAGCACCTTCCTTGGAGCAGAGAGAGTGCAACGTTTCATTTTAGCATTTTGGCGCTCACAAGGGAGACGAACTTCTTTTGCTATTTGCAAGGCTATGAAAGAGGAGAGCCCCAGTCTTGCTGTTTATCTGCAATGACTGCCAGGGCAAGTGAGGACCAGCAAGACAATTCCTGCCTAGCACCTTCCTTGGAGGAGAGAGAGTGCAACGGTTCATTTTAGCATTTTGGCGCTCACGAGAGACACGAACTTCTGTTGCTGTTTGCTAGGCTAGGAAAGAGCAGAGCCCCAGTCTTGCTGTTTATCTGCAATGACTGCCAGGGCAAGTGAGGACCAGCAAGACAATTCCTGCCTAGCACCTTCCTTGGAGGAGAGAGAGTGCAACGTTTCATTTTAGCATTTTGGCGTTCACGAGGGAGAGGAACTTCTGTTGCTGTTTGCTAGGCTAGGAAAGAGCAGAGCCCCAGTCTTGCTGTTTATCTGCAATGACTGCCAGGGCAAGTGAGGACCAGCAAGACAATTCCTGCCTAGCACCTTCCTTGGAGGAGAGAGAGTGCAACGTTTCATTTTGCTTTTTGGAGTGCGAGATTGAGAAAAAGCACAGTGTCTGTTTGCAAGGGTAGGAAAGAGCAGAGACCGAGTCTTGCTGTTTATCTGCAATGACTGCCCGGGCAAGTGAGGACCAGCAAGACAATTCCTGCCTAGCACCTTCCTTGGAGGAGAGAGAGTGCAACGTTTCATTTTAGCATTTTGGCGCTCACGAGGGAGACAAACTGCTTTGGCTGTTTGCAAGGCTAGGAAAGAGCAGAGCCCCAGTCTTGCTGTTTATCTGCAATGACTGCCAGGGCAAGTGAGGACCAGCAAGACAATTCCTGCCTAGCACCTTCCTTGGAGGAGAGAGAGTGCAACGTTTAATTTTAGCATTTTGGCGGTCACGAGGGAGACAAACTGCTTCGGCTGTTTGCAAGGCTAGGAAAGGGCAGAGCCCCAGTCTTGCTGTTTATCTGCAATGACTGCCAGGGCAAGTGAGGACCAGCAAGACAATTATTGCCTCGCACCTTCCTTGGAGGAGAGAGAGTGCAACGTTCCATTTTAGCATTTTGGCGCTCACAAGGGAGACGAAATTCTTTTGCTATTAGCAAGGCTATGAAAGAGCAGAGCCCCAGTCTTGCTGCTTATCTGCAATGACTGCCAGGGCAAGTGAGGACCAGCAAGACAATTCCTGCCTAGCACCTTCCTTGGAGGAGAGAGAGTGCAACGTTTCATTTTAGCATTTTGGCGCTCACGAGGGAGACGAACTTCTGTTGCTGTTTGCTAGGCTTGGAAAGAGCAGAGCCCCAGTCTTGCTGTTTATCTGCAATGACTGCCAGGGCAAGTGAGGACCAGCAAGACAATTCCTGCCTAGCACCTTCCTTGGAGGAGAGAGAGTGCAACGTTTCATTTTAGCATTTTGGCGCTCACGAGGGAGACAAACTGCTTTGGCTGTTTGCAAGGCTAGGAAAGAGCAGAGCCCCAGTCTTGCTGTTTATCTGCAATGACTGCCAGGGCAAGTGAGGACCAGCAAGACAATTCCTGCCTAGCACCTTCCTTGGAGGAGAGAGAGTGCAACGTTTCATTTTAGCATTTTGGCGCTCACGAGGGAGACAAACTGCTTTGGCTGTTTGCAAGGCTAGGAAAGAGCAGAGCCCCAGTCTTGCTGTTTATCTGCAATGACTGCCATGGCAACTGAGGACCAGCAAGACAATTCCTGCCTAGCACCTTCCTTGGAGGAGAGAGAGTGCAACGTTTCATTTTGCTTTTTGGAGTGCGAGATTGAGAAAAAGAACAGTGTCTGTTTGCAAGGGTAGGAAAGAGCAGAGCCCCAGTCTTGCTGTTTATCTGCAATGACTGCCAGGGCAAGTGAGGACCAGCAAGACAATTCCTGCCTAGCACCTTCCTTGGAGGAGAGAGAGTGCAACGTTTCATTTTAGCATTTTGGCGCTCACGAGGGAGACAAACTGCTTTGGCTGTTTGCAAGGCTAGGAAAGAGCAGATCCCCAGTCTTGCTGTTTATCTGCAATGACTGCCAGGGCAAGTGAGGACCAGCAAGACAATTCCTGCCTAGCACCTTCCTTGGAGGAGAGAGAGTGCAACGTTTCATTTTAGCATTTTGGCGCTCACGAGGGAGACAAACTGCTTTGGCTGTTTGCAAGGGTAGGAAAGAGCAGAGCCCCAGTCTTGCTGTTTATCTGCAATGACTGCCAGGGCAAGTGAGGACCAGCAAGACAATTCCTGCCTAGCACCTTCCTTGGAGGAGAGAGAGTGCAACGTTTCATTTTGCTTTTTGGAGTGCGAGATTGAGAAAAAGCACAGTGTCTGTTTG
This sequence comes from Phaethon aethereus, assembly GCF_964289735.1. Taxonomy (NCBI): domain Eukaryota; kingdom Metazoa; phylum Chordata; class Aves; order Phaethontiformes; family Phaethontidae; genus Phaethon; species Phaethon aethereus. The sequence continues at coordinate 98,096 of NW_028113834.1, read as the reverse complement.
CAAGGGTAGGAAAGAGCAGAGACCGAGTCTTGCTGTTTATCTGCAATGACTGCCCGGGCAAGTGAGGACCAGCAAGACAATTCCTGCCTAGCACCTTCCTTGGAGGAGAGAGAGTGCAACGTTTCATTTTAGCATTTTGGCGCTCACGAGGGAGACAAACTGCTTTGGCTGTTTGCAAGGCAAGGAAAGAGCAGAGCCCCAGTCTTGCTGTTTATCTGCAATGACTGCCAGGGCAAGTGAGGACCAGCAAGACAATTCCTGCCTAGCACCTTCCTTGGAGGAGAGAGAGTGCAACGTTTCATTTTAGCATTTTGGCGCTCACGAGGGAGACAAACTGCTTTGGCTGTTTGCAAGGCTAGGAAAGGGCAGAGCCCCAGTCTTGCTGTTTATCTGCAATGACTGCCAGGGCAAGTGAGGACCAGCAAGACAATTCCTGCCTAGCACCTTCCTTGGAGGAGAGAGAGTGCAACGTTCCATTTTGCTTTTTGGAGTGCGAGATTGAGAAAAAGCACAGTGTCTGTTTGCAAGGGTAGGAAAGAGCAGAGACCGAGTCTTGCTGTTTATCTGCAATGACTGCCCGGGCAAGTGAGGACCAGCAAGACAATTCCTGCCTAGCACCTTCCTTGGAGGAGAGAGAGTGCAACGTTTCATTTTAGCATTTTGGCGCTCACGAGGGAGACAAACTGCTTTGGCTGTTTGCAAGGCAAGGAAAGAGCAGAGCCCCAGTCTTGCTGTTTATCTGCAATGACTGCCAGGGCAAGTGAGGACCAGCAAGACAATTCCTGCCTAGCACCTTCCTTGGAGGAGAGAGAGTGCAACGTTTCATTTTAGCATTTTGGCGCTCACGAGGGAGACGAACTTCTTTTGCTGTTTGCAAGGCTAGGAAAGGGCAGAGCCCCAGTCTTGCTGTTTATCTGCAATGACTGCCAGGGCAAGTGAGGACCAGCAAGACAATTATTGCCTCGCACCTTCCTTGGAGGAGAGAGAGTGCAACGTTCCATTTTAGCATTTTGGCGCTCACAAGGGAGACGAAATTCTTTTGCTATTTGCAAGGCTATGAAAGAGCAGAGCCCCAGTCTTGCTGTTTATCTGCAATGACTGCCAGGGCAAGTGAGGACCAGCAAGACAATTCCTGCCTAGCACCTTCCTTGGAGGAGAGAGAGTGCAACGGTTCATTTTAGCATTTTGGCGCTCACGAGAGACACGAACTTCTGTTGCTGTTTGCTAGGCTAGGAAAGAGCAGAGCCCCAGTCTTGCTGTTTATCTGCAATGACTGCCAGGGCAAGTGAGGACCAGCAAGACAATTCCTGCCTAGCACCTTCCTTGGAGGAGAGAGAGTGCAACGTTTCATTTTGCTTTTTGGAGTGCGAGATTGAGAAAAAGAACAGTGTCTGTTTGCAAGGGTAGGAAAGAGCAGAGCCCCAGTCTTGCTGTTTATCTGCAATGACTGCCAGGGCAAGTGAGGACCAGCAAGACAATTCCTGCCTAGCACCTTCCTTGGAGGAGAGAGAGTGCAACGTTTCATTTTGCTTTTTGGAGTGCGAGATTGAGAAAAAGCACAGTGTCTGTTTGCAAGGGTAGGAAAGAGCAGAGACCGAGTCTTGCTGTTTATCTGCAATGACTGCCCGGGCAAGTGAGGACCAGCAAGACAATTCCTGCCTAGCACCTTCCTTGGAGGAGAGAGAGTGCAACGTTTCATTTTAGCATTTTGGCGCTCACGAGGGAGACAAACTGCTTTGGCTGTTTGCAAGGCAAGGAAAGAGCAGAGCCCCAGTCTTGCTGTTTATCTGCAATGACTGCCAGGGCAAGTGAGGACCAGCAAGACAATTCCTGCCTAGCACCTTCCTTGGAGGAGAGAGAGTGCAACGTTTCATTTTAGCATTTTGGCGCTCACGAGGGAGACAAACTGCTTTGGCTGTTTGCAAGGCTAGGAAAGGGCAGAGCCCCAGTCTTGCTGTTTATCTGCAATGACTGCCAGGGCAAGTGAGGACCAGCAAGACAATTCCTGCCTAGCACCTTCCTTGGAGGAGAGAGAGTGCAACGTTCAATTTTGCTTTTTGGAGTGCGAGATTGAGAAAAAGCACAGTGTCTGTTTGCAAGGGTAGGAAAGAGCAGAGACCGAGTCTTGCTGTTTATCTGCAATGACTGCCCGGGCAAGTGAGGACCAGCAAGACAATTCCTGCCTAGCACCTTCCTTGGAGGAGAGAGAGTGCAACGTTTCATTTTAGCATTTTGGCGCTCACGAGGGAGACAAACTGCTTTGGCTGTTTGCAAGGCAAGGAAAGAGCAGAGCCCCAGTCTTGCTGTTTATCTGCAATGACTGCCAGGGCAAGTGAGGACCAGCAAGACAATTCCTGCCTAGCACCTTCCTTGGAGGAGAGAGAGTGCAACGTTTCATTTTAGCATTTTGGCGCTCACGAGGGAGACGAACTTCTTTTGCTGTTTGCAAGGCTAGGAAAGGGCAGAGCCCCAGTCTTGCTGTTTATCTGCAATGACTGCCAGGGCAAGTGAGGACCAGCAAGACAATTATTGCCTCGCACCTTCCTTGGAGGAGAGAGAGTGCAACGTTCCATTTTAGCATTTTGGCGCTCACAAGGGAGACGAAATTCTTTTGCTATTTGCAAGGCTATGAAAGAGCAGAGCCCCAGTCTTGCTGTTTATCTGCAATGACTGCCAGGGCAAGTGAGGACCAGCAAGACAATTCCTGCCTAGCACCTTCCTTGGAGGAGAGAGAGTGCAACGGTTCATTTTAGCATTTTGGCGCTCACGAGAGACACGAACTTCTGTTGCTGTTTGCTAGGCTAGGAAAGAGCAGAGCCCCAGTCTTGCTGTTTATCTGCAATGACTGCCAGGGCAAGTGAGGACCAGCAAGACAATTCCTGCCTAGCACCTTCCTTGGAGGAGAGAGAGTGCAACGTTTCATTTTAGCATTTTGGCGTTCACGAGGGAGAGGAACTTCTGTTGCTGTTTGCTAGGCTAGGAAAGAGCAGAGCCCCAGTCTTGCTGTTTATCTGCAATGACTGCCAGGGCAAGTGAGGACCAGCAAGACAATTCCTGCCTAGCACCTTCCTTGGAGGAGAGAGAGTGCAACGTTTCATTTTGCTTTTTGGAGTGCGAGATTGAGAAAAAGCACAGTGTCTGTGTGCAAGGGTAGGAAAGAGCAGAGACCGAGTCTTGCTGTTTATCTGCAATGACTGCCCGGGCAAGTGAGGACCAGCAAGACAATTCCTGCCTAGCACCTTCCTTGGAGGAGAGAGAGTGCAACGTTTCATTTTAGCATTTTGGCGCTCACGAGGGAGACAAACTGCTTTGGCTGTTTGCAAGGCTAGGAAAGAGCAGAGCCCCAGTCTTGCTGTTTATCTGCAATGACTGCCAGGGCAAGTGAGGACCAGCAAGACAATTCCTGCCTAGCACCTTCCTTGGAGGAGAGAGAGTGCAACGTTTAATTTTAGCATTTTGGCGGTCACGAGGGAGACAAACTGCTTCGGCTGTTTGCAAGGCTAGGAAAGGGCAGAGCCCCAGTCTTGCTGTTTATCTGCAATGACTGCCAGGGCAAGTGAGGACCAGCAAGACAATTATTGCCTCGCACCTTCCTTGGAGGAGAGAGAGTGCAACGTTCCATTTTAGCATTTTGGCGCTCACAAGGGAGACGAAATTCTTTTGCTATTAGCAAGGCTATGAAAGAGCAGAGCCCCAGTCTTGCTGCTTATCTGCAATGACTGCCAGGGCAAGTGAGGACCAGCAAGACAATTCCTGCCTAGCACCTTCCTTGGAGGAGAGAGAGTGCAACGTTTCATTTTAGCATTTTGGCGCTCACGAGGGAGACGAACTTCTGTTGCTGTTTGCTAGGCTTGGAAAGAGCAGAGCCCCAGTCTTGCTGTTTATCTGCAATGACTGCCAGGGCAAGTGAGGACCAGCAAGACAATTCCTGCCTAGCACCTTCCTTGGAGGAGAGAGAGTGCAACGTTTCATTTTAGCATTTTGGCGCTCACGAGGGAGACAAACTGCTTTGGCTGTTTGCAAGGCTAGGAAAGAGCAGAGCCCCAGTCTTGCTGTTTATCTGCAATGACTGCCAGGGCAAGTGAGGACCAGCAAGACAATTCCTGCCTAGCACCTTCCTTGGAGGAGAGAGAGTGCAACGTTTCATTTTAGCATTTTGGCGCTCACGAGGGAGACAAACTGCTTTGGCTGTTTGCAAGGCTAGGAAAGAGCAGAGCCCCAGTCTTGCTGTTTATCTGCAATGACTGCCATGGCAACTGAGGACCAGCAAGACAATTCCTGCCTAGCACCTTCCTTGGAGGAGAGAGAGTGCAACGTTTCATTTTGCTTTTTGGAGTGCGAGATTGAGAAAAAGAACAGTGTCTGTTTGCAAGGGTAGGAAAGAGCAGAGCCCCAGTCTTGCTGTTTATCTGCAATGACTGCCAGGGCAAGTGAGGACCAGCAAGACAATTCCTGCCTAGCACCTTCCTTGGAGGAGAGAGAGTGCAACGTTTCATTTTAGCATTTTGGCGCTCACGAGGGAGACAAACTGCTTTGGCTGTTTGCAAGGGTAGGAAAGAGCAGAGCCCCAGTCTTGCTGTTTATCTGCAATGACTGCCAGGGCAAGTGAGGACCAGCAAGACAATTCCTGCCTAGCACCTTCCTTGGAGGAGAGAGAGTGCAACGTTTCATTTTAGCATTTTGGCGCTCACGAGGGAGACAAACTGCTTTGGCTGTTTGCAAGGGTAGGAAAGAGCAGAGCCCCAGTCTTGCTGTTTATCTGCAATGACTGCCAGGGCAAGTGAGGACCAGCAAGACAATTCCTGCCTAGCACCTTCCTTGGAGGAGAGAGAGTGCAACGTTTCATTTTGCTTTTTGGAGTGCGAGATTGAGAAAAAGCACAGTGTCTGTTTGCAAGGGTAGGAAAGAGCAGAGACCGAGTCTTGCTGTTTATCTGCAATGACTGCCCGGGCAAGTGAGGACCAGCAAGACAATTCCTGCCTAGCACCTTCCTTGGAGGAGAGAGAGTGCAACGTTTCATTTTAGCATTTTGGCGCTCACGAGGGAGACAAACTGCTTTGGCTGTTTGCAAGGCAAGGAAAGAGCAGAGCCCCAGTCTTGCTGTTTATCTGCAATGACTGCCAGGGCAAGTGAGGACCAGCAAGACAATTCCTGCCTAGCACCTTCCTTGGAGGAGAGAGAGTGCAACGTTTCATTTTAGCATTTTGGCGCTCACGAGGGAGACGAACTTCTTTTGCTGTTTGCAAGGCTAGGAAAGGGCAGAGCCCCAGTCTTGCTGTTTATCTGCAATGACTGCCAGGGCAAGTGAGGACCAGCAAGACAATTATTGCCTCGCACCTTCCTTGGAGGAGAGAGAGTGCAACGTTCCATTTTAGCATTTTGGCGCTCACAAGGGAGACGAAATTCTTTTGCTATTTGCAAGGCTATGAAAGAGCAGAGCCCCAGTCTTGCTGCTTATCTGCAATGACTGCCATGGCAAGTGAGGACCAGCAAGACAATTCCTGCCTAGCACCTTCCTTGGAGGAGAGAGAGTGCAGCGTTTCATTTTAGCATTTTGGCGCTCACGAGGGAGACAAACTGCTTTGGCTGTTTGCAAGGGTAGGAAAGAGCAGAGCCCCAGTCTTGCTGTTTATCTGCAATGACTGCCAGGGCAAGTGAGGACCAGCAAGACAATTCCTGCCTAGCACCTTCCTTGGAGGAGAGAGAGTGCAACGTTTCATTTTAGCATTTTGGCGCTCACGAGGGAGACAAACTGCTTTGGCTGTTTGCAAGGCTAGGAAAGAGCAGAGCCCCAGTCTTGCTGTTTATCTGCAATGACTGCCAGGGCAAGTGAGGACCAGCAAGACAATTCCTGCCTAGCACCTTCCTTGGAGGAGAGAGAGTGCAACGTTTCATTTTAGCATTTTGGCGCTCACGAGGGAGACGAACTTCTGTTGCTGTTTGCTAGGCTAGGAAAGAGCAGAGCCCCAGTCTTGCTGTTTATCTGCAATGACTGCCAGGGCAAGTGAGGACCAGCAAGACAATTCCTGCCTAGCACCTTCCTTGGAGGAGAGAGAGTGCAACGTTTCATTTTAGCATTTTGGCGCTCACGAGGGAGACAAACTGCTTTGGCTGTTTGCAAGGCTAGGAAAGAGCAGAGCCCCAGTCTTGCTGTTTATCTGCAATGACTGCCAGGGCAAGTGAGGACCAGCAAGACAATTCCTGCCTAGCACCTTCCTTGGAGGAGAGAGAGTGCAACGTTTCATTTTAGCATTTTGGCGCTCACGAGGGAGACAAACTGCTTTGGCTGTTTGCAAGGCTAGGAAAGAGCAGAGCCCCAGTCTTGCTGTTTATCTGCAATGACTGCCAGGGCAAGTGAGGACCAGCAAGACAATTCCTGCCTAGCACCTTCCTTGGAGGAGAGAGAGTGCAACGTTTCATTTTGCTTTTTGGAGTGCGAGATTAAGAAAAAGAACAGTGTCTGTTTGCAAGGGTAGGAAAGAGCAGAGCCCCAGTCTTGCTGTTTATCTGCAATGACTGCCAGGGCAAGTGAGGACCAGCAAGACAATTCCTGCCTAGCACCTTCCTTGGAGGAGAGAGAGTGCAACGTTTCATTTTAGCATTTTGTCGCTCACGAGGGAGACAAACTGCTTTGGCTGTTTGCAAGGCTAGGAAAGAGCAGAGCCCCAGTCTTGCTGTTTATCTGCAATGACTGCCAGGGCAAGTGAGGACCAGCAAGACAATTCCTGCCTAGCACCTTCCTTGGAGGAGAGAGAGTGCAACGTTTCATTTTAGCATTTTGGCGCTCACGAGGGAGACAAACTGCTTTGGCTGTTTGCAAGGCTAGGAAAGAGCAGAGCCCCAGTCTTGCTGTTTATCTGCAATGACTGCCAGGGCAAGTGAGGACCAGCAAGACAATTCCTGCCTAGCACCTTCCTTGGAGGAGAGAGAGTGCAACGTTTAATTTTAGCATTTTGGCGGTCACGAGGGAGACAAACTGCTTTGGCTGTTTGCAAGGCTAGGAAAGAGCAGAGCCCCAGTCTTGCTGTTTATCTGCAATGACTGCCAGGGCAAGTGAGGACCAGCAAGACAATTCCTGCCTAGCACCTTCCTTGGAGGAGAGAGAGTGCAACGTTTCATTTTGCTTTTTGGAGTGCGAGATTGAGAAAAAGCACAGTGTCTGTTTGCAAGGGTAGGAAAGAGCAGAGACCGAGTCTTGCTGTTTATCTGCAATGACTGCCAGGGCAAGTGAGGACCAGCAAGACAATTCCTGCCTAGCACCTTCCTTGGAGGAGAGAGAGTGCAACGTTTCATTTTGCTTTTTGGAGTGCGAGATTGAGAAAAAGAACAGTGTCTGTTTGCTAGGCTTGGAAAGAGCAGAGCCCCAGTCTTGCTGTTTATCTGCAATGACTGCCAGGGCAAGTGAGGACCAGCAAGACAATTCCTGCCTAGCACCTTCCTTGGAGGAGAGAGAGTGCAACGTTTCATTTTAGCATTTTGGCGCTCACGAGGGAGACAAACTGCTTTGGCTGTTTGCAAGGCTAGGAAAGAGCAGAGCCCCAGTCTTGCTGTTTATCTGCAATGACTGCCAGGGCAAGTGAGGACCAGCAAGACAATTCCTGCCTAGCACCTTCCTTGGAGGAGAGAGAGTGCAACGTTTCATTTTGCTTTTTGGAGTGCGAGATTAAGAAAAAGAACAGTGTCTGTTTGCAAGGGTAGGAAAGAGCAGAGCCCCAGTCTTGCTGTTTATCTGCAATGACTGCCAGGGCAAGTGAGGACCAGCAAGACAATTCCTGCCTAGCACCTTCCTTGGAGGAGAGAGAGTGCAACGTTTCATTTTAGCATTTTGGCGCTCACGAGGGAGACAAACTGCTTTGGCTGTCTGCAAGGCTAGGAAAGAGCAGAGCCCCAGTCTTGCTGTTTATCTGCAATGACTGCCAGGGCAAGTGAGGACCAGCAAGACAATTCCTGCCTAGCACCTTCCTTGGAGGAGAGAGAGTGCAACGTTTCATTTTAGCATTTTGGCGCTCACGAGGGAGACAAACTGCTTTGGCTGTTTGCAAGGCTAGGAAAGAGCAGAGCCCCAGTCTTGCTGTTTATCTGCAATGACTGCCAGGGCAAGTGAGGACCAGCAAGACAATTCCTGCCTAGCACCTTCCTTGGAGGAGAGAGAGTGCAACGTTTCATATTGCTTTTTGGAGTGCGAGATTGAGAAAAAGCACAGTGTCTGTTTGCAAGGGTAGGAAAGAGCAGAGACCGAGTCTTGCTGTTTATCTGCAATGACTGCCAGGGCAAGTGAGGACCAGCAAGACAATTCCTGCCTAGCACCTTCCTTGGAGGAGAGAGAGTGCAACGTTTCATTTTGCTTTTTGGAGTGCGAGATTGAGAAAAAGAACAGTGTCTGTTTGCAAGGGTAGGAAAGAGCAGAGCCCCAGTCTTGCTGTTTATCTGCAATGACTGCCAGGGCAAGTGAGGACCAGCAAGACAATTCCTGCCTAGCACCTTCCTTGGAGGAGAGAGAGTGCAACGTTTCATTTTAGCATTTTGGCGCTCACGAGGGAGACAAACTGCTTTGGCTGTTTGCAAGGCTAGGAAAGAGCAGAGCCCCAGTCTTGCTGTTTATCTGCAATGACTGCCAGGGCAAGTGAGGACCAGCAAGACAATTCCTGCCTAGCACCTTCCTTGGAGGAGAGAGAGTGCAACGTTTCATTTTGCTTTTTGGAGTGCGAGATTGAGAAAAAGCACAGTGTCTGTTTGCAAGGGTAGGAAAGAGCAGAGACCGAGTCTTGCTGTTTATCTGCAATGACTGCCAGGGCAAGTGAGGACCAGCAAGACAATTCCTGCCTAGCACCTTCCTTGGAGGAGAGAGAGTGCAACGTTTCATTTTAGCATTTTGGCGATCACGAGGGAGACGAACTTCTGTTGCTGTTTGCTAGGCTTGGAAAGAGCAGAGCCCCAGTCTTGCTGTTTATCTGCAATGACTGCCAGGGCAAGTGAGGACCAGCAAGACAATTCCTGCCTAGCACCTTCCTTGGAGGAGAGAGAGTGCAACGTTTCATTTTGCTTTTTGGAGTGCGAGATTGAGAAAAAGAACACTGTCTGTTTGCAAGGGTAGGAAAGAGCAGAGACCGAGTCTTGCTGTTTATCTGCAATGACTGCCAGGGCAAGTGAGGACCAGCAAGACAATTCCTGCCTAGCACCTTCCTTGGAGGAGAGAGAGTGCAACATTTCATTTTGCTTTTTGGAGTGCGAGATTGAGAAAAAGCACAGTTTCTGTTTGCAAGGGTAGGAAAGAGCAGAGACCGAGTCTTGCTGTTTATCTGCAATGACTGCCAGGGCAAGTGAGGACCAGCAAGACAATTCCTGCCTAGCACCTTCCTTGGAGGAGAGAGAGTGCAACGTTTCATTTTGCTTTTTGGAGTGCGAGATTGAGAAAAAGAACAGTGTCTGTTTGCAAGGGTAGGAAAGAGCAGAGCCCCAGTCTTGCTGTTTATCTGCAATGACTGCCAGGGCAAGTGAGGACCAGCAAGACAATTCCTGCCTAGCACCTTCCTTGGAGGAGAGAGAGTGCAACGTTTCATTTTAGCATTTTGGCGCTCACGAGGGAGACAAACTGCTTTGGCTGTTTGCAAGGCTAGGAAAGAGCAGAGCCCCAGTCTTGCTGTTTATCTGCAATGACTGCCAGGGCAAGTGAGGACCAGCAAGACAATTCCTGCCTAGCACCTTCCTTGGAGGAGAGAGAGTGCAACGTTTCATTTTAGCATTTTGGCGCTCACGAGGGAGACGAACTTCTGTTGCTGTTTGCTAGGCTAGGAAAGAGCAGAGCCCCAGTCTTGCTGTTTATCTGCAATGACTGCCAGGGCAAGTGAGGACCAGCAAGACAATTCCTGCCTAGCACCTTCCTTGGAGGAGAGAGAGTGCAACGTTTCATTTTAGCATTTTGGCGCTCACGAGGGAGACAAACTGCTTTGGCTGTTTGCAAGGCTAGGAAAGAGCAGAGCCCCAGTCTTGCTGTTTATCTGCAATGACTGCCAGGGCAAGTGAGGACCAGCAAGACAATTCCTGCCTAGCACCTTCCTTGGAGGAGAGAGAGTGCAACGTTTCATTTTAGCATTTTGGCGCTCACGAGGGAGACAAACTGCTTTGGCTGTTTGCAAGGCTAGGAAAGAGCAGAGCCCCAGTCTTGCTGTTTATCTGCAATGACTGCCAGGGCAAGTGAGGACCAGCAAGACAATTCCTGCCTAGCACCTTCCTTGGAGGAGAGAGAGTGCAACGTTTCATTTTGCTTTTTGGAGTGCGAGATTAAGAAAAAGAACAGTGTCTGTTTGCAAGGGTAGGAAAGAGCAGAGCCCCAGTCTTGCTGTTTATCTGCAATGACTGCCAGGGCAAGTGAGGACCAGCAAGACAATTCCTGCCTAGCACCTTCCTTGGAGGAGAGAGAGTGCAACGTTTCATTTTAGCATTTTGTCGCTCACGAGAGAGACAAACTGCTTTGGCTGTTTGCAAGGCTAGGAAAGAGCAGAGCCCCAGTCTTGCTGTTTATCTGCAATGACTGCCAGGGCAAGTGAGGACCAGCAAGACAATTCCTGCCTAGCACCTTCCTTGGAGGAGAGAGAGTGCAACGTTTCATTTTAGCATTTTGGCGCTCACGAGGGAGACAAACTGCTTTGGCTGTTTGCAAGGCTAGGAAAGAGCAGAGCCCCAGTCTTGCTGTTTATCTGCAATGACTGCCAGGGCAAGTGAGGACCAGCAAGACAATTCCTGCCTAGCACCTTCCTTGGAGGAGAGAGAGTGCAACGTTTAATTTTAGCATTTTGGCGGTCACGAGGGAGACAAACTGCTTTGGCTGTTTGCAAGGCTAGGAAAGAGCAGAGCCCCAGTCTTGCTGTTTATCTGCAATGACTGCCAGGGCAAGTGAGGACCAGCAAGACAATTCCTGCCTAGCACCTTCCTTGGAGGAGAGAGAGTGCAACGTTTCATTTTGCTTTTTGGAGTGCGAGATTGAGAAAAAGCACAGTGTCTGTTTGCAAGGGTAGGAAAGAGCAGAGACCGAGTCTTGCTGTTTATCTGCAATGACTGCCAGGGCAAGTGAGGACCAGCAAGACAATTCCTGCCTAGCACCTTCCTTGGAGGAGAGAGAGTGCAACGTTTCATTTTGCTTTTTGGAGTGCGAGATTGAGAAAAAGAACAGTGTCTGTTTGCTAGGCTTGGAAAGAGCAGAGCCCCAGTCTTGCTGTTTATCTGCAATGACTGCCAGGGCAAGTGAGGACCAGCAAGACAATTCCTGCCTAGCACCTTCCTTGGAGGAGAGAGAGTGCAACGTTTCATTTTAGCATTTTGGCGCTCACGAGGGAGACAAACTGCTTTGGCTGTTTGCAAGGCTAGGAAAGAGCAGAGCCCCAGTCTTGCTGTTTATCTGCAATGACTGCCAGGGCAAGTGAGGACCAGCAAGACAATTCCTGCCTAGCACCTTCCTTGGAGGAGAGAGAGTGCAACGTTTCATTTTGCTTTTTGGAGTGCGAGATTAAGAAAAAGAACAGTGTCTGTTTGCAAGGGTAGGAAAGAGCAGAGCCCCAGTCTTGCTGTTTATCTGCAATGACTGCCAGGGCAAGTGAGGACCAGCAAGACAATTCCTGCCTAGCACCTTCCTTGGAGGAGAGAGAGTGCAACGTTTCATTTTAGCATTTTGGCGCTCACGAGGGAGACAAACTGCTTTGGCTGTCTGCAAGGCTAGGAAAGAGCAGAGCCCCAGTCTTGCTGTTTATCTGCAATGACTGCCAGGGCAAGTGAGGACCAGCAAGACAATTCCTGCCTAGCACCTTCCTTGGAGGAGAGAGAGTGCAACGTTTCATTTTAGCATTTTGGCGCTCACGAGGGATACAAACTGCTTTGGCTGTTTGCAAGGCTAGGAAAGAGCAGAGCCCCAGTCTTGCTGTTTATCTGCAATGACTGCCAGGGCAAGTGAGGACCAGCAAGACAATTCCTGCCTAGCACCTTCCTTGGAGGAGAGAGAGTGCAACGTTTAATTTTAGCATTTTGGCGGTCACGAGGGAGACAAACTGCTTTGGCTGTTTGCAAGGCTAGGAAAGAGCAGAGCCCCAGTCTTGCTGTTTATCTGCAATGACTGCCAGGGCAAGTGAGGACCAGCAAGACAATTCCTGCCTAGCACCTTCCTTGGAGGAGAGAGAGTGCAACGTTTCATATTGCTTTTTGGAGTGCGAGATTGAGAAAAAGCACAGTGTCTGTTTGCAAGGGTAGGAAAGAGCAGAGACCGAGTCTTGCTGTTTATCTGCAATGACTGCCAGGGCAAGTGAGGACCAGCAAGACAATTCCTGCCTAGCACCTTCCTTGGAGGAGAGAGAGTGCAACGTTTCATTTTGCTTTTTGGAGTGCGAGATTGAGAAAAAGAACAGTGTCTGTTTGCAAGGGTAGGAAAGAGCAGAGACCGAGTCTTGCTGTTTATCTGCAATGACTGCCAGGGCAAGTGAGGACCAGCAAGACAATTCCTGCCTAGCACCTTCCTTGGAGGAGAGAGAGTGCAACGTTTCATTTTAGCATTTTGGCGCTCACGAGGGAGACAAACTGCTTTGGCTGTTTGCAAGGCTAGGAAAGAGCAGAGCCCCAGTCTTGCTGTTTATCTGCAATGACTGCCAGGGCAAGTGAGGACCAGCAAGACAATTCCTGCCTAGCACCTTCCTTGGAGGAGAGAGAGTGCAACGTTTCATTTTGCTTTTTGGAGTGCGAGATTGAGAAAAAGCACAGTGTCTGTTTGCAAGGGTAGGAAAGAGCAGAGACCGAGTCTTGCTGTTTATCTGCAATGACTGCCAGGGCAAGTGAGGACCAGCAAGACAATTCCTGCCTAGCACCTTCCTTGGAGGAGAGAGAGTGCAACGTTTCATTTTAGCATTTTGGCGATCACGAGGGAGACGAACTTCTGTTGCTGTTTGCTAGGCTTGGAAAGAGCAGAGCCCCAGTCTTGCTGTTTATCTGCAATGACTGCCAGGGCAAGTGAGGACCAGCAAGACAATTCCTGCCTAGCACCTTCCTTGGAGGAGAGAGAGTGCAACGTTTCATTTTGCTTTTTGGAGTGCGAGATTGAGAAAAAGAACACTGTCTGTTTGCAAGGGTAGGAAAGAGCAGAGACCGAGTCTTGCTGTTTATCTGCAATGACTGCCAGGGCAAGTGAGGACCAGCAAGACAATTCCTGCCTAGCACCTTCCTTGGAGGAGAGAGAGTGCAACGTTTCATTTTAGCATTTTGGCGCTCAAGAGAGAGACGAACTTCTGTTGCTGTTTGCTAGGCTAGGAAAGAGCAGAGCCCCAGTCTTGCTGTTTATCTGCAATGACTGCCAGGGCAAGTGAGGACCAGCAAGACAATTCCTGCCTAGCACCTTCCTTGGAGGAGAGAGAGTGCAACATTTCATTTTGCTTTTTGGAGTGCGAGATTGAGAAAAAGCACAGTTTCTGTTTGCAAGGGTAGGAAAGAGCAGAGACCGAGTCTTGCTGTTTATCTGCAATGACTGCCAGGGCAAGTGAGGACCAGCAAGACAATTCCTGCCTAGCACCTTCCTTGGAGGAGAGAGAGTGCAACGTTTCATTTTGCTTTTTGGAGTGCGAGATTGAGAAAAAGAACAGTGTCTGTTTGCAAGGGTAGGAAAGAGCAGAGCCCCAGTCTTGCTGTTTATCTGCAATGACTGCCAGGGCAAGTGAGGACCAGCAAGACAATTCCTGCCTAGCACGTTCCTTGGAGGAGAGAGAGTGCAACGTTTCATTTTAGCATTTTGGCGCTCACGAGGGAGACAAACTGCTTTGGCTGTTTGCAAGGCTAGGAAAGAGCAGAGCCCCAGTCTTGCTGTTTATCTGCAATGACTGCCAGGGCAAGTGAGGACCAGCAAGACAATTCCTGCCTAGCACCTTCCTTGGAGGAGAGAGAGTGCAACGTTTCATTTTGCTTTTTGGAGTGCGAGATTAAGAAAAAGAACAGTGTCTGTTTGCAAGGGTAGGAAAGAGCAGAGCCCCAGTCTTGCTGTTTATCTGCAATGACTGCCAGGGCAAGTGAGGACCAGCAAGACAATTCCTGCCTAGCACCTTCCTTGGAGGAGAGAGAGTGCAACGTTTCATTTTAGCATTTTGGCGCTCACGAGGGAGACAAACTGCTTTGGCTGTCTGCAAGGCTAGGAAAAAGCAGAGCCCCAGTCTTGCTGTTTATCTGCAATGACTGCCAGGGCAAGTGAGGACCAGCAAGACAATTCCTGCCTAGCACCTTCCTTGGAGGAGAGAGAGTGCAACGTTTCATTTTAGCATTTTGGCGCTCACGAGGGAGACAAACTGCTTTGGCTGTTTGCAAGGCTAGGAAAGAGCAGAGCCCCAGTCTTGCTGTTTATCTGCAATGACTGCCAGGGCAAGTGAGGACCAGCAAGACAATTCCTGCCTAGCACCTTCCTTGGAGGAGAGAGAGTGCAACGTTTAATTTTAGCATTTTGGCGGTCACGAGGGAGACAAACTGCTTCGGCTGTTTGCAAGGCTAGGAAAGAGCAGAGCCCCAGTCTTGCTGTTTATCTGCAATGACTGCCAGGGCAAGTGAGGACCAGCAAGACAATTCCTGCCTAGCACCTTCCTTGGAGGAGAGAGAGTGCAACGTTTCATATTGCTTTTTGGAGTGCGAGATTGAGAAAAAGAACAGTGTCTGTTTGCAAGGGTAGGAAAGAGCAGAGCCCCAGTCTTGCTGTTTATCTGCAATGACTGCCAGGGCAAGTGAGGACCAGCAAGACAATTCCTGCCTAGCACCTTCCTTGGAGGAGAGAGAGTGCAACGTTTCATTTTGCTTTTTGGAGTGCGAGATTGAGAAAAAGAACAGTGTCTGTTTGCAAGGGTAGGAAAGAGCAGAGCCCCAGTCTTGCTGTTTATCTGCAATGACTGCCAGGGCAAGTGAGGACCAGCAAGACAATTCCTGCCTAGCACCTTCCTTGGAGGAGAGAGAGTGCAACGTTTCATTTTGCTTTTTGGAGTGCGAGATTGAGAAAAAGAACACTGTCTGTTTGCAAGGGTAGGAAAGAGCAGAGACCGAGTCTTGCTGTTTATCTGCAATGACTGCCAGGGCAAGTGAGGACCAGCAAGACAATTCCTGCCTAGCACCTTCCTTGGAGGAGAGAGAGTGCAACGTTTCATTTTAGCATTTTGGCGCTCACGAGGGAGACGAACTTCTGTTGCTGTTTGCTAGGCTAGGAAAGAGCAGAGCCCCAGTCTTGCTGTTTATCTGCAATGACTGCCAGGGCAAGTGAGGACCAGCAAGACAATTCCTGCCTAGCACCTTCCTTGGAGGAGAGAGAGTGCAACGTTTCATTTTAGCATTTTGGCGCTCACGAGGGAGACGAACTTCTGTTGCTGTTTGCTAGGCTAGGAAAGAGCAGAGCCCCAGTCTTGCTGTTTATCTGCAATGACTGCCAGGGCAAGTGAGGACCAGCAAGACAATTCCTGCCTAGCACCTTCCTTGGAGGAGAGAGAGTGCAACGTTTCATTTTGCTTTTTGGAGTGCGAGATTGAGAAAAAGAACAGTGTCTGTTTGCAAGGGTAGGAAAGAGCAGAGACCGAGTCTTGCTGTTTATCTGCAATGACTGCCAGGGCAAGTGAGGACCAGCAAGACAATTCCTGCCTAGCACCTTCCTTGGAGGAGAGAGAGTGCAACGTTTCATTTTAGCATTTTGGCGCTCACGAGGGAGACAAACTGCTTTGGCTGTTTGCAAGGCTAGGAAAGAGCAGAGCCCCAGTCTTGCTGTTTATCTGCAATGACTGCCAGGGCAAGTGAGGACCAGCAAGACAATTCCTGCCTAGCACCTTCCTTGGAGGAGAGAGAGTGCAACGTTTCATTTTAGCATTTTGGCGCTCACGAGGGAGACGAACTTCTTTTGCTGTTTGCAAGGCTAGGAAAGGGCAGAGCCCCAGTCTTGCTGTTTATCTGCAATGACTGCCAGGGCAAGTGAGGACCAGCAAGACAATTATTGCCTAGCACCTTCCTTGGAGGAGAGAGAGTGCAACGTTTCATTTTAGCATTTTGGCGCTCACAAGGGAGACGAAATTCTTTTGCTATTTGCAAGGCTATGAAAGAGCAGAGCCCCAGTCTTGCTGCTTATCTGCAATGACTGCCAGGGCAAGTGAGGACCAGCAAGACAATTCCTGCCTAGCACCTTCCTTGGAGGAGAGAGAGTGCAACGTTTCATTTTAGCATTTTGGCGCTCACGAGGGAGACGAACTTCTGTTGCTGTTTACTAGGCTTGGAAAGAGCAGAGGCCCAGTCTTGCTATTTATCTGCAATGACTGCCAGGGCAAGTGAGGACCAGCAAGACAATTCCTGCCTAGCACCTTCCTTGGAGGAGGGAGAGTGCAACGTTTCATTTCGCTTTTTGGAGTGCGAGATTGAGAAAAAGCACAGTGTCTGTTTGCAAGGGTAGGAAAGAGCAGAGACCGAGTCTTGCTGTTTATCTGCAATGACAGCCAGGGCAAGTGAGGACCAGCAAGACAATTCCTGCCTAGCACCTTCCTTGGAGGAGAGAGTGTGCAACGTTTCATTTTAGCATTTTGGCGCTCACGAGGGAGACAAACTGCTTTGGCTGTTTGCAAGGCTAGGAAAGAGCAGAGCCCCAGTCTTGCTGTTTATCTGCAATGACTGCCAGGGCAAGTGAGGACCAGCAAGACAATTCCTGCCTAGCACCTTCCTTGGAGGAGAGAGAGTGCAACGTTTCATTTTAGCATTTTGGCGCTCACGAGGGAGACAAACTGCTTTGGCTGTTTGCAAGGCTAGGAAAGAGCAGAGCCCCAGTCTTGCTGTTTATCTGCAATGACTGCCAGGGCAAGTGAGGACCAGCAAGACAATTCCTGCCTAGCACCTTCCTTGGAGGAGAGAGAGTGCAACGTTTCATTTTGCTTTTTGGAGTGCGAGATTGAGAAAAAGAACAGTGTCTGTTTGCAAGGGTAGGAAAGAGCAGAGCCCCAGTCTTGCTGTTTATGTGCAATGACTGCCAATGCAAGTGAGGACCAGCAAGACAATTCCTGCCTAGCACCTTCCTTGGAGGAGAGAGAGTGCAACGTTTCATTTTAGCATTTTGGCGCTCACGAGGGAGACGAACTTCTGTTGCTGTTTGCTAGGCTAGGAAAGAGCAGAGCCCCAGTCTTGCTGTTTATCTGCAATGACTGCCAGGGCAAGTGAGGACCAGCAAGACAATTCCTGCCTAGCACCTTCCTTGGAGGAGAGAGAGTGCAACGTTTCATTTTGCTTTTTGGAGTGCGAGATTGAGAAAAAGAACAGTGTCTGTTTGCAAGGGTAGGAAAGAGCAGAGACCGAGTCTTGCTGTTTATCTGCAATGACTGCCAGGGCAAGTGAGGACCAGCAAGACAATTCCTGCCTAGCACCTTCCTTGGAGGAGAGAGAGTGCAACGTTTCATTTTGCTTTTTGGAGTGCGAGATTGAGAAAAAGAACACTGTCTGTTTGCAAGGGTAGGAAAGAGCAGAGACCGAGTCTTGCTGTTTATCTGCAATGACTGCCAGGGCAAGTGAGGACCAGCAAGACAATTCCTGCCTAGCACCTTCCTTGGAGGAGAGAGAGTGCAACGTTTCATTTTAGCATTTTGGCGCTCACGAGGGAGACGAACTTCTGTTGCTGTTTGCTAGGCTAGGAAAGAGCAGAGCCCCAGTCTTGCTGTTTATCTGCAATGACTGCCAGGGCAAGTGAGGACCAGCAAGACAATTCCTGCCTAGCACCTTCCTTGGAGGAGAGAGAGTGCAACGTTTCATTTTAGCATTTTGGCGCTCACGAGGGAGACGAACTTCTGTTGCTGTTTGCTAGGCTAGGAAAGAGCAGAGCCCCAGTCTTGCTGTTTATCTGCAATGACTGCCAGGGCAAGTGAGGACCAGCAAGACAATTCCTGCCTAGCACCTTCCTTGGAGGAGAGAGAGTGCAACGTTTCATATTGCTTTTTGGAGTGCGAGATTGAGAAAAAGCACAGTGTCTGTTTGCAAGGGTAGGAAAGAGCAGAGACCGAGTCTTGCTGTTTATCTGCAATGACTGCCAGGGCAAGTGAGGACCAGCAAGACAATTCCTGCCTAGCACCTTCCTTGGAGGAGAGAGAGTGCAACGTTTCATTTTAGCATTTTGGCGCTCACGAGGGAGACAAACTGCTTTGGCTGTTTGCAAGGCTAGGAAAGAGCAGAGCCCCAGTCTTGCTGTTTATCTGCAATGACTGCCAGGGCAAGTGAGGACCAGCAAGACAATTCCTGCCTAGCACCTTCCTTGGAGGAGAGAGAGTGCAACGTTTCATTTTGCTTTTTGGAGTGCGAGATTGAGAAAAAGCACAGTGTCTGTTTGCAAGGGTAGGAAAGAGCAGAGACCGAGTCTTGCTGTTTATCTGCAATGACTGCCAGGGCAAGTGAGGACCAGCAAGACAATTCCTGCCTAGCACCTTCCTTGGAGGAGAGAGAGTGCAACGTTTCATTTTAGCATTTTGGCGATCACGAGGGAGACGAACTTCTGTTGCTGTTTGCTAGGCTTGGAAAGAGCAGAGCCCCAGTCTTGCTGTTTATCTGCAATGACTGCCAGGGCAAGTGAGGACCAGCAAGACAATTCCTGCCTAGCACCTTCCTTGGAGGAGAGAGAGTGCAACGTTTCATTTTGCTTTTTGGAGTGCGAGATTGAGAAAAAGAACACTGTCTGTTTGCAAGGGTAGGAAAGAGCAGAGACCGAGTCTTGCTGTTTATCTGCAATGACTGCCAGGGCAAGTGAGGACCAGCAAGACAATTCCTGCCTAGCACCTTCCTTGGAGGAGAGAGAGTGCAACGTTTCATTTTAGCATTTTGGCGCTCAAGAGAGAGACGAACTTCTGTTGCTGTTTGCTAGGCTAGGAAAGAGCAGAGCCCCAGTCTTGCTGTTTATCTGCAATGACTGCCAGGGCAAGTGAGGACCAGCAAGACAATTCCTGCCTAGCACCTTCCTTGGAGGAGAGAGAGTGCAACATTTCATTTTGCTTTTTGGAGTGCGAGATTGAGAAAAAGCACAGTTTCTGTTTGCAAGGGTAGGAAAGAGCAGAGACCGAGTCTTGCTGTTTATCTGCAATGACTGCCAGGGCAAGTGAGGACCAGCAAGACAATTCCTGCCTAGCACCTTCCTTGGAGGAGAGAGAGTGCAACGTTTCATTTTGCTTTTTGGAGTGCGAGATTGAGAAAAAGAACAGTGTCTGTTTGCAAGGGTAGGAAAGAGCAGAGCCCCAGTCTTGCTGTTTATCTGCAATGACTGCCAGGGCAAGTGAGGACCAGCAAGACAATTCCTGCCTAGCACCTTCCTTGGAGGAGAGAGAGTGCAACGTTTCATTTTAGCATTTTGGCGCTCACGAGGGAGACAAACTGCTTTGGCTGTTTGCAAGGCTAGGAAAGAGCAGAGCCCCAGTCTTGCTGTTTATCTGCAATGACTGCCAGGGCAAGTGAGGACCAGCAAGACAATTCCTGCCTAGCACCTTCCTTGGAGGAGAGAGAGTGCAACGTTTCATTTTGCTTTTTGGAGTGCGAGATTAAGAAAAAGAACAGTGTCTGTTTGCAAGGGTAGGAAAGAGCAGAGCCCCAGTCTTGCTGTTTATCTGCAATGACTGCCAGGGCAAGTGAGGACCAGCAAGACAATTCCTGCCTAGCACCTTCCTTGGAGGAGAGAGAGTGCAACGTTTCATTTTAGCATTTTGGCGCTCACGAGGGAGACAAACTGCTTTGGCTGTCTGCAAGGCTAGGAAAAAGCAGAGCCCCAGTCTTGCTGTTTATCTGCAATGACTGCCAGGGCAAGTGAGGACCAGCAAGACAATTCCTGCCTAGCACCTTCCTTGGAGGAGAGAGAGTGCAACGTTTCATTTTAGCATTTTGGCGCTCACGAGGGAGACAAACTGCTTTGGCTGTTTGCAAGGCTAGGAAAGAGCAGAGCCCCAGTCTTGCTGTTTATCTGCAATGACTGCCAGGGCAAGTGAGGACCAGCAAGACAATTCCTGCCTAGCACCTTCCTTGGAGGAGAGAGAGTGCAACGTTTAATTTTAGCATTTTGGCGGTCACGAGGGAGACAAACTGCTTCGGCTGTTTGCAAGGCTAGGAAAGAGCAGAGCCCCAGTCTTGCTGTTTATCTGCAATGACTGCCAGGGCAAGTGAGGACCAGCAAGACAATTCCTGCCTAGCACCTTCCTTGGAGGAGAGAGAGTGCAACGTTTCATATTGCTTTTTGGAGTGCGAGATTGAGAAAAAGAACAGTGTCTGTTTGCAAGGGTAGGAAAGAGCAGAGCCCCAGTCTTGCTGTTTATCTGCAATGACTGCCAGGGCAAGTGAGGACCAGCAAGACAATTCCTGCCTAGCACCTTCCTTGGAGGAGAGAGAGTGCAACGTTTCATTTTGCTTTTTGGAGTGCGAGATTGAGAAAAAGAACAGTGTCTGTTTGCAAGGGTAGGAAAGAGCAGAGCCCCAGTCTTGCTGTTTATCTGCAATGACTGCCAGGGCAAGTGAGGACCAGCAAGACAATTCCTGCCTAGCACCTTCCTTGGAGGAGAGAGAGTGCAACGTTTCATTTTGCTTTTTGGAGTGCGAGATTGAGAAAAAGAACACTGTCTGTTTGCAAGGGTAGGAAAGAGCAGAGACCGAGTCTTGCTGTTTATCTGCAATGACTGCCAGGGCAAGTGAGGACCAGCAAGACAATTCCTGCCTAGCACCTTCCTTGGAGGAGAGAGAGTGCAACGTTTCATTTTAGCATTTTGGCGCTCACGAGGGAGACGAACTTCTGTTGCTGTTTGCTAGGCTAGGAAAGAGCAGAGCCCCAGTCTTGCTGTTTATCTGCAATGACTGCCAGGGCAAGTGAGGACCAGCAAGACAATTCCTGCCTAGCACCTTCCTTGGAGGAGAGAGAGTGCAACGTTTCATTTTAGCATTTTGGCGCTCACGAGGGAGACGAACTTCTGTTGCTGTTTGCTAGGCTAGGAAAGAGCAGAGCCCCAGTCTTGCTGTTTATCTGCAATGACTGCCAGGGCAAGTGAGGACCAGCAAGACAATTCCTGCCTAGCACCTTCCTTGGAGGAGAGAGAGTGCAACGTTTCATTTTGCTTTTTGGAGTGCGAGATTGAGAAAAAGAACAGTGTCTGTTTGCAAGGGTAGGAAAGAGCAGAGACCGAGTCTTGCTGTTTATCTGCAATGACTGCCAGGGCAAGTGAGGACCAGCAAGACAATTCCTGCCTAGCACCTTCCTTGGAGGAGAGAGAGTGCAACGTTTCATTTTAGCATTTTGGCGCTCACGAGGGAGACAAACTGCTTTGGCTGTTTGCAAGGCTAGGAAAGAGCAGAGCCCCAGTCTTGCTGTTTATCTGCAATGACTGCCAGGGCAAGTGAGGACCAGCAAGACAATTCCTGCCTAGCACCTTCCTTGGAGGAGAGAGAGTGCAACGTTTCATTTTAGCATTTTGGCGCTCACGAGGGAGACGAACTTCTTTTGCTGTTTGCAAGGCTAGGAAAGGGCAGAGCCCCAGTCTTGCTGTTTATCTGCAATGACTGCCAGGGCAAGTGAGGACCAGCAAGACAATTATTGCCTCGCACCTTCCTTGGAGGAGAGAGAGTGCAACGTTTCATTTTAGCATTTTGGCGCTCACAAGGGAGACGAAATTCTTTTGCTATTTGCAAGGCTATGAAAGAGCAGAGCCCCAGTCTTGCTGCTTATCTGCAATGACTGCCAGGGCAAGTGAGGACCAGCAAGACAATTCCTGCCTAGCACCTTCCTTGGAGGAGAGAGAGTGCAACGTTTCATTTTAGCATTTTGGCGCTCACGAGGGAGACGAACTTCTGTTGCTGTTTACTAGGCTTGGAAAGAGCAGAGGCCCAGTCTTGCTATTTATCTGCAATGACTGCCAGGGCAAGTGAGGACCAGCAAGACAATTCCTGCCTAGCACCTTCCTTGGAGGAGGGAGAGTGCAACGTTTCATTTCGCTTTTTGGAGTGCGAGATTGAGAAAAAGCACAGTGTCTGTTTGCAAGGGTAGGAAAGAGCAGAGACCGAGTCTTGCTGTTTATCTGCAATGACAGCCAGGGCAAGTGAGGACCAGCAAGACAATTCCTGCCTAGCACCTTCCTTGGAGGAGAGAGTGTGCAACGTTTCATTTTAGCATTTTGGCGCTCACGAGGGAGACAAACTGCTTTGGCTGTTTGCAAGGCTAGGAAAGAGCAGAGCCCCAGTCTTGCTGTTTATCTGCAATGACTGCCAGGGCAAGTGAGGACCAGCAAGACAATTCCTGCCTAGCACCTTCCTTGGAGGAGAGAGAGTGCAACGTTTCATTTTAGCATTTTGGCGCTCACGAGGGAGACAAACTGCTTTGGCTGTTTGCAAGGCTAGGAAAGAGCAGAGCCCCAGTCTTGCTGTTTATCTGCAATGACTGCCAGGGCAAGTGAGGACCAGCAAGACAATTCCTGCCTAGCACCTTCCTTGGAGGAGAGAGAGTGCAACGTTTCATTTTGCTTTTTGGAGTGCGAGATTGAGAAAAAGAACAGTGTCTGTTTGCAAGGGTAGGAAAGAGCAGAGCCCCAGTCTTGCTGTTTATGTGCAATGACTGCCAATGCAAGTGAGGACCAGCAAGACAATTCCTGCCTAGCACCTTCCTTGGAGGAGAGAGAGTGCAACGTTTCATTTTAGCATTTTGGCGCTCACGAGGGAGACGAACTTCTGTTGCTGTTTGCTAGGCTAGGAAAGAGCAGAGCCCCAGTCTTGCTGTTTATCTGCAATGACTGCCAGGGCAAGTGAGGACCAGCAAGACAATTCCTGCCTAGCACCTTCCTTGGAGGAGAGAGAGTGCAACGTTTCATTTTGCTTTTTGGAGTGCGAGATTGAGAAAAAGAACAGTGTCTGTTTGCAAGGGTAGGAAAGAGCAGAGACCGAGTCTTGCTGTTTATCTGCAATGACTGCCAGGGCAAGTGAGGACCAGCAAGACAATTCCTGCCTAGCACCTTCCTTGGAGGAGAGAGAGTGCAACGTTTCATTTTGCTTTTTGGAGTGCGAGATTGAGAAAAAGAACACTGTCTGTTTGCAAGGGTAGGAACGAGCAGAGACCGAGTCTTGCTGTTTATCTGCAATGACTGCCAGGGCAAGTGAGGACCAGCAAGACAATTCCTGCCTAGCACCTTCCTTGGAGGAGAGAGAGTGCAACGTTTCATTTTAGCATTTTGGCGCTCACGAGGGAGACGAACTTCTGTTGCTGTTTGCTAGGCTAGGAAAGAGCAGAGCCCCAGTCTTGCTGTTTATCTGCAATGACTGCCAGGGCAAGTGAGGACCAGCAAGACAATTCCTGCCTAGCACCTTCCTTGGAGGAGAGAGAGTGCAACGTTTCATTTTAGCATTTTGGCGCTCACGAGGGAGACGAACTTCTGTTGCTGTTTGCTAGGCTAGGAAAGAGCAGAGCCCCAGTCTTGCTGTTTATCTGCAATGACTGCCAGGGCAAGTGAGGACCAGCAAGACAATTCCTGCCTAGCACCTTCCTTGGAGGAGAGAGAGTGCAACGTTTCATTTTGCTTTTTGGAGTGCGAGATTGAGAAAAAGAACAGTGTCTGTTTGCAAGGGTAGGAAAGAGCAGAGACCGAGTCTTGCTGTTTATCTGCAATGACTGCCAGGGCAAGTGAGGACCAGCAAGACAATTCCTGCCTAGCACCTTCCTTGGAGGAGAGAGAGTGCAACGTTTCATTTTAGCATTTTGGCGCTCACGAGGGAGACAAACTGCTTTGGCTGTTTGCAAGGCTAGGAAAGAGCAGAGCCCCAGTCTTGCTGTTTATCTGCAATGACTGCCAGGGCAAGTGAGGACCAGCAAGACAATTCCTGCCTAGCACCTTCCTTGGAGGAGAGAGAGTGCAACGTTTCATTTTAGCATTTTGGCGCTCACGAGGGAGACGAACTTCTTTTGCTGTTTGCAAGGCTAGGAAAGGGCAGAGCCCCAGTCTTGCTGTTTATCTGCAATGACTGCCAGGGCAAGTGAGGACCAGCAAGACAATTATTGCCTCGCACCTTCCTTGGAGGAGAGAGAGTGCAACGTTTCATTTTAGCATTTTGGCGCTCACAAGGGAGACGAAATTCTTTTGCTATTTGCAAGGCTATGAAAGAGCAGAGCCCCAGTCTTGCTGCTTATCTGCAATGACTGCCAGGGCAAGTGAGGACCAGCAAGACAATTCCTGCCTAGCACCTTCCTTGGAGGAGAGAGAGTGCAACGTTTCATTTTAGCATTTTGGCGCTCACGAGGGAGACGAACTTCTGTTGCTGTTTACTAGGCTTGGAAAGAGCAGAGGCCCAGTCTTGCTATTTATCTGCAATGACTGCCAGGGCAAGTGAGGACCAGCAAGACAATTCCTGCCTAGCACCTTCCTTGGAGGAGGGAGAGTGCAACGTTTCATTTCGCTTTTTGGAGTGCGAGATTGAGAAAAAGCACAGTGTCTGTTTGCAAGGGTAGGAAAGAGCAGAGACCGAGTCTTGCTGTTTATCTGCAATGACAGCCAGGGCAAGTGAGGACCAGCAAGACAATTCCTGCCTAGCACCTTCCTTGGAGGAGAGAGTGTGCAACGTTTCATTTTAGCATTTTGGCGCTCACGAGGGAGACAAACTGCTTTGGCTGTTTGCAAGGCTAGGAAAGAGCAGAGCCCCAGTCTTGCTGTTTATCTGCAATGACTGCCAGGGCAAGTGAGGACCAGCAAGACAATTCCTGCCTAGCACCTTCCTTGGAGGAGAGAGAGTGCAACGTTTCATTTTAGCATTTTGGCGCTCACGAGGGAGACAAACTGCTTTGGCTGTTTGCAAGGCTAGGAAAGAGCAGAGCCCCAGTCTTGCTGTTTATCTGCAATGACTGCCAGGGCAAGTGAGGACCAGCAAGACAATTCCTGCCTAGCACCTTCCTTGGAGGAGAGAGAGTGCAACGTTTCATTTTGCTTTTTGGAGTGCGAGATTGAGAAAAAGAACAGTGTCTGTTTGCAAGGGTAGGAAAGAGCAGAGCCCCAGTCTTGCTGTTTATGTGCAATGACTGCCAATGCAAGTGAGGACCAGCAAGACAATTCCTGCCTAGCACCTTCCTTGGAGGAGAGAGAGTGCAACGTTTCATTTTAGCATTTTGGCGCTCACGAGGGAGACGAACTTCTGTTGCTGTTTGCTAGGCTAGGAAAGAGCAGAGCCCCAGTCTTGCTGTTTATCTGCAATGACTGCCAGGGCAAGTGAGGACCAGCAAGACAATTCCTGCCTAGCACCTTCCTTGGAGGAGAGAGAGTGCAACGTTTCATTTTGCTTTTTGGAGTGCGAGATTGAGAAAAAGAACAGTGTCTGTTTGCAAGGGTAGGAAAGAGCAGAGATCGAGTCTTGCTGTTTATCTGCAATGACTGCCAGGGCAAGTGAGGACCAGCAAGACAATTCCTGCCTAGCACCTTCCTTGGAGGAGAGAGAGTGCAACGTTTCATTTTAGCATTTTGGCGCTCACGAGGGAGACGAACTTCTTTTGCTGTTTGCAAGGCTAGGAAAGGGCAGAGCCCCAGTCTTGCTGTTTATCTGCAATGACTGCCAGGGCAAGTGAGGACCAGCAAGACAATTATTGCCTCGCACCTTCCTTGGAGGAGAGAGAGTGCAACGTTTCATTTTAGCATTTTGGCGCTCACAAGGGAGACGAAATTCTTTTGCTATTTGCAAGGCTATGAAAGAGCAGAGCCCCAGTCTTGCTGCTTATCTGCAATGACTGCCAGGGCAAGTGAGGACCAGCAAGACAATTCCTGCCTAGCACCTTCCTTGGAGGAGAGAGAGTGCAACGTTTCATTTTAGCATTTTGGCGCTCACGAGGGAGACGAACTTCTGTTGCTGTTTGCTAGGCTTGGAAAGAGCAGAGCCCCAGTCTTGCTGTTTATCTGCAATGACTGCCAGGGCAAGTGAGGACCAGCAAGACAATTCCTGCCTAGCACCTTCCTTGGAGGAGGGAGAGTGCAACGTTTCATTTCGCTTTTTGGAGAGCGAGATTGAGAAAAAGCACAGTGTCTGTTTGCAAGGGTAGGAAAGAGCAGAGACCGAGTCTTGCTGTTTATCTGCAATGACAGCCAGGGCAAGTGAGGACCAGCAAGACAATTCCTGCCTAGCACCTTCCTTGGAGGAGAGAGTGTGCAACGTTTCATTTTAGCATTTTGGCGCTCACGAGGGAGACAAACTGCTTTGGCTGTTTGCAAGGCTAGGAAAGAGCAGAGCCCCAGTCTTGCTGCTTATCTGCAATGACTGCCAGGGCAAGTGAGGACCAGCAAGACAATTCCTGCCTAGCACCTTCCTTGGAGGAGAGAGAGTGCAACGTTTCATTTTGCTTTTTGGAGTGCGAGATTGAGAAAAAGCACAGTGTCTGTTTGCAAGGGTAGGAAAGAGCAGAGACCGAGTCTTGCTGTTTATCTGCAATGACTGCCAGGGCAAGTGAGGACCAGCAAGACAATTCCTGCCTAGCACCTTCCTTGGAGGAGAGAGAGTGCAACGTTTCATTTTAGCATTTTGGCGCTCACGAGGGAGACGAACTTCTGTTGCTGTTTGCTAGGCTTGGAAAGAGCAGAGCCCCAGTCTTGCTGTTTATCTGCAATGACTGCCAGGGCAAGTGAGGACCAGCAAGACAATTCCTGCCTAGCACCTTCCTTGGAGGAGGGAGAGTGCAACGTTTCATTTTGCTTTTTGGAGTGCGAGATTGAGAAAAAGCACAGTGTCTGTTTGCAAGGGTAGGAAAGAGCAGAGACCGAGTCTTGCTGTTTATCTGCAATGACTGCCAGGGCAAGTGAGGACCAGCAAGACAATTCCTGCCTAGCACCTTCCTTGGAGGAGAGAGAGTGCAACGTTTCATTTTAGCATTTTGGCGCTCACGAGGGAGACAAAATTCTGTTGCTGTTTGCTAGGCTTGGAAAGAGCAGAGCCCCAGTCTTGCTGTTTATCTGCAATGACTGCCAGGGCAAGTGAGGACCAGCAAGACAATTCCTGCCTAGCACCTTCCTTGGAGGAGAGAGAGTGCAACGTTTCATTTTAGCATTTTGGCGGTCACGAGGGAGACAAACTGCTTTGGCTGTTTGCAAGGCTAGGAAAGAGCAGATCCCCAGTCTTGCTGTTTATCTGCAATGACTGCCAGGGCAAGTGAGGACCAGCAAGACAATTCCTGCCTAGCACCTTCCTTGGAGGAGAGAGAGTGCAACGTTTCATTTTGCTTTTTGGAGTGCGAGATTAAGAAAAAGAACAGTGTCTGTTTGCAAGGGTAGGAAAGAGCAGAGCCCCAGTCTTGCTGTTTATCTGCAATGACTGCCAGGGCAAGTGAGGACCAGCAAGACAATTCCTGCCTAGCACCTTCCTTGGAGGAGAGAGAGTGCAACGTTTCATTTTAGCATTTTGGCGCTCACGAGGGAGACAAACTGCTTTGGCTGTCTGCAAGGCTAGGAAAGAGCAGAGCCCCAGTCTTACTGTTTATCTGCAATGACTGCCAGGGCAAGTGAGGACCAGCAAGACAATTCCTGCCTAGCACCTTCCTTGGAGGAGAGAGAGTGCAACGTTTCATTTTAGCATTTTGGCGCTCACGAGGGAGACAAACTGCTTTGGCTGTTTGCAAGGCTAGGAAAGAGCAGAGCCCCAGTCTTGCTGTTTATCTGCAATGACTGCCAGGGCAAGTGAGGACCAGCAAGACAATTCCTGCCTAGCACCTTCCTTGGAGGAGAGAGAGTGCAACGTTTAATTTTAGCATTTTGGCGGTCACGAGGGAGACAAACTGCTTCGGCTGTTTGCAAGGCTAGGAAAGAGCAGAGCCCCAGTCTTGCTGTTTATCTGCAATGACTGCCAGGGCAAGTGAGGACCAGCAAGACAATTCCTGCCTAGCACCTTCCTTGGAGGAGAGAGAGTGCAACGTTTCATATTGCTTTTTGGAGTGCGAGATTGAGAAAAAGAACAGTGTCTGTTTGCAAGGGTAGGAAAGAGCAGAGCCCCAGTCTTGCTGTTTATCTGCAATGACTGCCAGGGCAAGTGAGGACCAGCAAGACAATTCCTGCCTAGCACCTTCCTTGGAGGAGAGAGAGTGCAACGTTTCATTTTGCTTTTTGGAGTGCGAGATTGAGAAAAAGAACAGTGTCTGTTTGCAAGGGTAGGAAAGAGCAGAGCCCCAGTCTTGCTGTTTATCTGCAATGACTGCCAGGGCAAGTGAGGACCAGCAAGACAATTCCTGCCTAGCACCTTCCTTGGAGGAGAGAGAGTGCAACGTTTCATTTTGCTTTTTGGAGTGCGAGATTGAGAAAAAGAACACTGTCTGTTTGCAAGGGTAGGAAAGAGCAGAGACCGAGTCTTGCTGTTTATCTGCAATGACTGCCAGGGCAAGTGAGGACCAGCAAGACAATTCCTGCCTAGCACCTTCCTTGGAGGAGAGAGAGTGCAACGTTTCATTTTAGCTTTTTGGCGCTCACGAGGGAGACGAACTTCTGTTGCTGTTTGCTAGGCTAGGAAAGAGCAGAGCCCCAGTCTTGCTGTTTATCTGCAATGACTGCCAGGGCAAGTGAGGACCAGCAAGACAATTCCTGCCTAGCACCTTCCTTGGAGGAGAGAGAGTGCAACGTTTCATTTTAGCATTTTGGCGCTCACGAGGGAGACGAACTTCTGTTGCTGTTTGCTAGGCTAGGAAAGAGCAGAGCCCCAGTCTTGCTGTTTATCTGCAATGACTGCCAGGGCAAGTGAGGACCAGCAAGACAATTCCTGCCTAGCACCTTCCTTGGAGGAGAGAGAGTGCAACGTTTCATTTTGCTTTTTGGAGTGCGAGATTGAGAAAAAGAACAGTGTCTGTTTGCAAGGGTAGGAAAGAGCAGAGACCGAGTCTTGCTGTTTATCTGCAATGACTGCCAGGGCAAGTGAGGACCAGCAAGACAATTCCTGCCTAGCACCTTCCTTGGAGGAGAGAGAGTGCAACGTTTCATTTTAGCATTTTGGCGCTCACGAGGGAGACAACCTGCTTTGGCTGTTTGCAAGGCTAGGAAAGAGCAGAGCCCCAGTCTTGCTGTTTATCTGCAATGACTGCCAGGGCAAGTGAGGACCAGCAAGACAATTCCTGCCTAGCACCTTCCTTGGAGGAGAGAGAGTGCAACGTTTCATTTTAGCATTTTGGCGCTCACGAGGGAGACGAACTTCTTTTGCTGTTTGCAAGGCTAGGAAAGGGCAGAGCCCCAGTCTTGCTGTTTATCTGCAATGACTGCCAGGGCAAGTGAGGACCAGCAAGACAATTATTTCCTCGCACCTTCCTTGGAGGAGAGAGAGTGCAACGTTTCATTTTAGCATTTTGGCGCTCACAAGGGAGACGAAATTCTTTTGCTATTTGCAAGGCTATGAAAGAGCAGAGCCCCAGTCTTGCTGCTTATCTGCAATGACTGCCAGGGCAAGTGAGGACCAGCAAGACAATTCCTGCCTAGCACCTTCCTTGGAGGAGAGAGAGTGCAACGTTTCATTTTAGCATTTTGGCGCTCACGAGGGAGACGAACTTCTGTTGCTGTTTGCTAGGCTTGGAAAGAGCAGAGCCCCAGTCTTGCTGTTTATCTGCAATGACTGCCAGGGCAAGTGAGGACCAGCAAGACAATTCCTGCCTAGCACCTTCCTTGGAGGAGGGAGAGTGCAACGTTTCATTTCGCTTTTTGGAGTGCGAGATTGAGAAAAAGCACAGTGTCTGTTTGCAAGGGTAGGAAAGAGCAGAGACCGAGTCTTGCTGTTTATCTGCAATGACAGCCAGGGCAAGTGAGGACCAGCAAGACAATTCCTGCCTAGCACCTTCCTTGGAGGAGAGAGTGTGCAACGTTTCATTTTAGCATTTTGGCGCTCACGAGGGAGACAAACTGCTTTGGCTGTTTGCAAGGCTAGGAAAGAGCAGAGCCCCAGTCTTGCTGTTTATCTGCAATGACTGCCAGGGCAAGTGAGGACCAGCAAGACAATTCCTGCCTAGCACCTTCCTTGGAGGAGAGAGAGTGCAACGTTTCATTTTAGCATTTTGGCGCTCACGAGGGAGACAAACTGCTTTGGCTGTTTGCAAGGCTAGGAAAGAGCAGAGCCCCAGTCTTGCTGTTTATCTGCAATGACTGCCAGGGCAAGTGAGGACCAGCAAGACAATTCCTGCCTAGCACCTTCCTTGGAGGAGAGAGAGTGCAACGTTTCATTTTGCTTTTTGGAGTGCGAGATTGAGAAAAAGAACAGTGTCTGTTTGCAAGGGTAGGAAAGAGCAGAGCCCCAGTCTTGCTGTTTATCTGCAATGACTGCCAGGGCAAGTGAGGACCAGCAAGACAATTCCTGCCTAGCACCTTCCTTGGAGGAGAGAGAGTGCAACGTTTCATTTTGCTTTTTGGAGTGCGAGATTGAGAAAAAGAACACTGTCTGTTTGCAAGGGTAGGAAAGAGCAGAGACCGAGTCTTGCTGTTTATCTGCAATGACTGCCAGGGCAAGTGAGGACCAGCAAGACAATTCCTGCCTAGCACCTTCCTTGGAGGAGAGAGAGTGCAACGTTTCATTTTAGCATTTTGGCGCTCACGAGGGAGACGAACTTCTGTTGCTGTTTGCTAGGCTAGGAAAGAGCAGAGCCCCAGTCTTGCTGTTTATCTGCAATGACTGCCAGGGCAAGTGAGGACCAGCAAGACAATTCCTGCCTAGCACCTTCCTTGGAGGAGAGAGAGTGCAACGTTTCATTTTAGCATTTTGGCGCTCACGAGGGAGACGAACTTCTGTTGCTGTTTGCTAGGCTAGGAAAGAGCAGAGCCCCAGTCTTGCTGTTTATCTGCAATGACTGCCAGGGCAAGTGAGGACCAGCAAGACAATTCCTGCCTAGCACCTTCCTTGGAGGAGAGAGAGTGCAACGTTTCATTTTGCTTTTTGGAGTGCGAGATTGAGAAAAAGAACAGTGTCTGTTTGCAAGGGTAGGAAAGAGCAGAGACCGAGTCTTGCTGTTTATCTGCAATGACTGCCAGGGCAAGTGAGGACCAGCAAGACAATTCCTGCCTAGCACCTTCCTTGGAGGAGAGAGAGTGCAACGTTTCATTTTAGCATTTTGGCGCTCACGAGGGAGACAAACTGCTTTGGCTGTTTGCAAGGCTAGGAAAGAGCAGAGCCCCAGTCTTGCTGTTTATCTGCAATGACTGCCAGGGCAAGTGAGGACCAGCAAGACAATTCCTGCCTAGCACCTTCCTTGGAGGAGAGAGAGTGCAACGTTTCATTTTAGCATTTTGGCGCTCACGAGGGAGACGAACTTCTTTTGCTGTTTGCAAGGCTAGGAAAGGGCAGAGCCCCAGTCTTGCTGTTTATCTGCAATGACTGCCAGGGCAAGTGAGGACCAGCAAGACAATTATTTCCTCGCACCTTCCTTGGAGGAGAGAGAGTGCAACGTTTCATTTTAGCATTTTGGCGCTCACAAGGGAGACGAAATTCTTTTGCTATTTGCAAGGCTATGAAAGAGCAGAGCCCCAGTCTTGCTGCTTATCTGCAATGACTGCCAGGGCAAGTGAGGACCAGCAAGACAATTCCTGCCTAGCACCTTCCTTGGAGGAGAGAGAGTGCAACGTTTCATTTTAGCATTTTGGCGCTCACGAGGGAGACGAACTTCTGTTGCTGTTTGCTAGGCTTGGAAAGAGCAGAGCCCCAGTCTTGCTGTTTATCTGCAATGACTGCCAGGGCAAGTGAGGACCAGCAAGACAATTCCTGCCTAGCACCTTCCTTGGAGGAGGGAGAGTGCAACGTTTCATTTCGCTTTTTGGAGTGCGAGATTGAGAAAAAGCACAGTGTCTGTTTGCAAGGGTAGGAAAGAGCAGAGACCGAGTCTTGCTGTTTATCTGCAATGACAGCCAGGGCAAGTGAGGACCAGCAAGACAATTCCTGCCTAGCACCTTCCTTGGAGGAGAGAGTGTGCAACGTTTCATTTTAGCATTTTGGCGCTCACGAGGGAGACAAACTGCTTTGGCTGTTTGCAAGGCTAGGAAAGAGCAGAGCCCCAGTCTTGCTGTTTATCTGCAATGACTGCCAGGGCAAGTGAGGACCAGCAAGACAATTCCTGCCTAGCACCTTCCTTGGAGGAGAGAGAGTGCAACGTTTCATTTTGCTTTTTGGAGTGCGAGATTGAGAAAAAGAACAGTGTCTGTTTGCAAGGGTAGGAAAGAGCAGAGCCCCAGTCTTGCTGTTTATCTGCAATGACTGCCAATGCAAGTGAGGACCAGCAAGACAATTCCTGCCTAGCACCTTCCTTGGAGGAGAGAGAGTGCAACGTTTCATTTTAGCATTTTGGCGCTCACGAGGGAGACAAACTGCTTTGGCTGTTTGCAAGGCTAGGAAAGAGCAGAGCCCCAGTCTTGCTGCTTATCTGCAATGACTGCCAGGGCAAGTGAGGACCAGCAAGACAATTCCTGCCTAGCACCTTCCTTGGAGGAGAGAGAGTGCAACGTTTCATTTTGCTTTTTGGAGTGCGAGATTGAGAAAAAGCACAGTGTCTGTTTGCAAGGGTAGGAAAGAGCAGAGACCGAGTCTTGCTGTTTATCTGCAATGACTGCCAGGGCAAGTGAGGACCAGCAAGACAATTCCTGCCTAGCACCTTCCTTGGAGGAGAGAGAGTGCAACGTTTCATTTTAGCATTTTGGCGCTCACGAGGGAGACGAACTTCTGTTGCTGTTTGCTAGGCTTGGAAAGAGCAGAGCCCCAGTCTTGCTGTTTATCTGCAATGACTGCCAGGGCAAGTGAGGACCAGCAAGACAATTCCTGCCTAGCACCTTCCTTGGAGGAGAGAGAGTGCAACGTTTCATTTTAGCATTTTGGCGCTCACGAGGGAGACGAACTTCTTTTGCTGTTTGCAAGGCTAGGAAAGGGCAGAGCCCCAGTCTTGCTGTTTATCTGCAATGACTGCCAGGGCAAGTGAGGACCAGCAAGACAATTATTTCCTCGCACCTTCCTTGGAGGAGAGAGAGTGCAACGTTTCATTTTAGCATTTTGGCGCTCACAAGGGAGACGAAATTCTTTTGCTATTTGCAAGGCTATGAAAGAGCAGAGCCCCAGTCTTGCTGCTTATCTGCAATGACTGCCAGGGCAAGTGAGGACCAGCAAGACAATTCCTGCCTAGCACCTTCCTTGGAGGAGAGAGAGTGCAACGTTTCATTTTAGCATTTTGGCGCTCACGAGGGAGACGAACTTCTGTTGCTGTTTGCTAGGCTTGGAAAGAGCAGAGCCCCAGTCTTGCTGTTTATCTGCAATGACTGCCAGGGCAAGTGAGGACCAGCAAGACAATTCCTGCCTAGCACCTTCCTTGGAGGAGGGAGAGTGCAACGTTTCATTTCGCTTTTTGGAGTGCGAGATTGAGAAAAAGCACAGTGTCTGTTTGCAAGGGTAGGAAAGAGCAGAGACCGAGTCTTGCTGTTTATCTGCAATGACAGCCAGGGCAAGTGAGGACCAGCAAGACAATTCCTGCCTAGCACCTTCCTTGGAGGAGAGAGTGTGCAACGTTTCATTTTAGCATTTTGGCGCTCACGAGGGAGACAAACTGCTTTGGCTGTTTGCAAGGCTAGGAAAGAGCAGAGCCCCAGTCTTGCTGTTTATCTGCAATGACTGCCAGGGCAAGTGAGGACCAGCAAGACAATTCCTGCCTAGCACCTTCCTTGGAGGAGAGAGAGTGCAACGTTTCATTTTAGCATTTTGGCGCTCACGAGGGAGACAAACTGCTTTGGCTGTTTGCAAGGCTAGGAAAGAGCAGAGCCCCAGTCTTGCTGTTTATCTGCAATGACTGCCAGGGCAAGTGAGGACCAGCAAGACAATTCCTGCCTAGCACCTTCCTTGGAGGAGAGAGAGTGCAACGTTTCATTTTGCTTTTTGGAGTGCGAGATTGAGAAAAAGAACAGTGTCTGTTTGCAAGGGTAGGAAAGAGCAGAGCCCCAGTCTTGCTGTTTATCTGCAATGACTGCCAGGGCAAGTGAGGACCAGCAAGACAATTCCTGCCTAGCACCTTCCTTGGAGGAGAGAGAGTGCAACGTTTCATTTTGCTTTTTGGAGTGCGAGATTGAGAAAAAGAACACTGTCTGTTTGCAAGGGTAGGAAAGAGCAGAGACCGAGTCTTGCTGTTTATCTGCAATGACTGCCAGGGCAAGTGAGGACCAGCAAGACAATTCCTGCCTAGCACCTTCCTTGGAGGAGAGAGAGTGCAACGTTTCATTTTAGCATTTTGGCGCTCACGAGGGAGACGAACTTCTGTTGCTGTTTGCTAGGCTAGGAAAGAGCAGAGCCCCAGTCTTGCTGTTTATCTGCAATGACTGCCAGGGCAAGTGAGGACCAGCAAGACAATTCCTGCCTAGCACCTTCCTTGGAGGAGAGAGAGTGCAACGTTTCATTTTAGCATTTTGGCGCTCACGAGGGAGACGAACTTCTGTTGCTGTTTGCTAGGCTAGGAAAGAGCAGAGCCCCAGTCTTGCTGTTTATCTGCAATGACTGCCAGGGCAAGTGAGGACCAGCAAGACAATTCCTGCCTAGCACCTTCCTTGGAGGAGAGAGAGTGCAACGTTTCATTTTGCTTTTTGGAGTGCGAGATTGAGAAAAAGAACAGTGTCTGTTTGCAAGGGTAGGAAAGAGCAGAGACCGAGTCTTGCTGTTTATCTGCAATGACTGCCAGGGCAAGTGAGGACCAGCAAGACAATTCCTGCCTAGCACCTTCCTTGGAGGAGAGAGAGTGCAACGTTTCATTTTAGCATTTTGGCGCTCACGAGGGAGACAAACTGCTTTGGCTGTTTGCAAGGCTAGGAAAGAGCAGAGCCCCAGTCTTGCTGTTTATCTGCAATGACTGCCAGGGCAAGTGAGGACCAGCAAGACAATTCCTGCCTAGCACCTTCCTTGGAGGAGAGAGAGTGCAACGTTTCATTTTAGCATTTTGGCGCTCACGAGGGAGACGAACTTCTTTTGCTGTTTGCAAGGCTAGGAAAGGGCAGAGCCCCAGTCTTGCTGTTTATCTGCAATGACTGCCAGGGCAAGTGAGGACCAGCAAGACAATTATTTCCTCGCACCTTCCTTGGAGGAGAGAGAGTGCAACGTTTCATTTTAGCATTTTGGCGCTCACAAGGGAGACGAAATTCTTTTGCTATTTGCAAGGCTATGAAAGAGCAGAGCCCCAGTCTTGCTGCTTATCTGCAATGACTGCCAGGGCAAGTGAGGACCAGCAAGACAATTCCTGCCTAGCACCTTCCTTGGAGGAGAGAGAGTGCAACGTTTCATTTTAGCATTTTGGCGCTCACGAGGGAGACGAACTTCTGTTGCTGTTTGCTAGGCTTGGAAAGAGCAGAGCCCCAGTCTTGCTGTTTATCTGCAATGACTGCCAGGGCAAGTGAGGACCAGCAAGACAATTCCTGCCTAGCACCTTCCTTGGAGGAGGGAGAGTGCAACGTTTCATTTCGCTTTTTGGAGTGCGAGATTGAGAAAAAGCACAGTGTCTGTTTGCAAGGGTAGGAAAGAGCAGAGACCGAGTCTTGCTGTTTATCTGCAATGACAGCCAGGGCAAGTGAGGACCAGCAAGACAATTCCTGCCTAGCACCTTCCTTGGAGGAGAGAGTGTGCAACGTTTCATTTTAGCATTTTGGCGCTCACGAGGGAGACAAACTGCTTTGGCTGTTTGCAAGGCTAGGAAAGAGCAGAGCCCCAGTCTTGCTGTTTATCTGCAATGACTGCCAGGGCAAGTGAGGACCAGCAAGACAATTCCTGCCTAGCACCTTCCTTGGAGGAGAGAGAGTGCAACGTTTCATTTTGCTTTTTGGAGTGCGAGATTGAGAAAAAGAACAGTGTCTGTTTGCAAGGGTAGGAAAGAGCAGAGCCCCAGTCTTGCTGTTTATCTGCAATGACTGCCAATGCAAGTGAGGACCAGCAAGACAATTCCTGCCTAGCACCTTCCTTGGAGGAGAGAGAGTGCAACGTTTCATTTTAGCATTTTGGCGCTCACGAGGGAGACAAACTGCTTTGGCTGTTTGCAAGGCTAGGAAAGAGCAGAGCCCCAGTCTTGCTGCTTATCTGCAATGACTGCCAGGGCAAGTGAGGACCAGCAAGACAATTCCTGCCTAGCACCTTCCTTGGAGGAGAGAGAGTGCAACGTTTCATTTTGCTTTTTGGAGTGCGAGATTGAGAAAAAGCACAGTGTCTGTTTGCAAGGGTAGGAAAGAGCAGAGACCGAGTCTTGCTGTTTATCTGCAATGACTGCCAGGGCAAGTGAGGACCAGCAAGACAATTCCTGCCTAGCACCTTCCTTGGAGGAGAGAGAGTGCAACGTTTCATTTTAGCATTTTGGCGCTCACGAGGGAGACGAACTTCTGTTGCTGTTTGCTAGGCTTGGAAAGAGCAGAGCCCCAGTCTTGCTGTTTATCTGCAATGACTGCCAGGGCAAGTGAGGACCAGCAAGACAATTCCTGCCTAGCACCTTCCTTGGAGGAGAGAGAGTGCAACGTTTCATTTTGCTTTTTGGAGTGCGAGATTGAGAAAAAGCACAGTGTCTGTTTGCAAGGGTAGGAAAGAGCAGAGACCGAGTCTTGCTGTTTATCTGCAATGACTGCCAGGGCAAGTGAGGACCAGCAAGACAATTCCTGCCTAGCACCTTCCTTGGAGGAGAGAGAGTGCAACGTTTCATTTTAGCATTTTGGCGCTCACGAGGGAGACGAACTTCTGTTGCTGTTTGCTAGGCTTGGAAAGAGCAGAGCCCCAGTCTTG
Source organism: Phaethon aethereus (assembly GCF_964289735.1). Classification (NCBI taxonomy): domain Eukaryota; kingdom Metazoa; phylum Chordata; class Aves; order Phaethontiformes; family Phaethontidae; genus Phaethon; species Phaethon aethereus. Next base: position 61,391 of record NW_028113834.1, on the reverse strand, counting down.
CTGTTTATCTGCAATGACTGCCAGGGCAAGTGAGGACCAGCAAGACAATTCCTGCCTAGCACCTTCCTTGGAGGAGAGAGAGTGCAACGTTTCATTTTAGCATTTTGGCGGTCACGAGGGAGACAAACTGCTTTGGCTGTTTGCAAGGCTAGGAAAGAGCAGATCCCCAGTCTTGCTGTTTATCTGCAATGACTGCCAGGGCAAGTGAGGACCAGCAAGACAATTCCTGCCTAGCACCTTCCTTGGAGGAGAGAGAGTGCAACGTTTCATTTTAGCATTTTGGCGGTCACGAGGGAGACAAACTGCTTTGGCTGTTTGCAAGGCTAGGAAAGAGCAGATCCCCAGTCTTGCTGTTTATCTGCAATGACTGCCAGGGCAAGTGAGGACCAGCAAGACAATTCCTGCCTAGCACCTTCCTTGGAGGAGAGAGAGTGCAACGTTTCATTTTAGCATTTTGGCGTTCACGAGGGAGACGAACTTCTGTTGCTGTTTGCTAGGCTAGGAAAGAGCAGATCCCCAGTCTTGCTGTTTATCTGCAATGACTGCCAGGGCAAGTGAGGACCAGCAAGACAATTCCTGCCTAGCACCTTCCTTGGAGGAGAGAGAGTGCAACGTTTCATTTTGCTTTTTGGAGTGCGAGATTGAGAAAAAGCACAGTGTCTGTTTGCAAGGCTAGGAAAGAGCAGAGACCGAGTCTTGCTGTTTATCTGCAATGACTGCCAGGGCAAGTGAGGACCAGCAAGACAATTCCTGCCTAGCACCTTCCTTGTAGGAGAGAGAGTGCAACGTTTCATTTTAGCATTTTGGCGCTCACGAGGGAGACAAACTGCTTTTGCTGTTTGCAAGGCTAGGAAAGAGCAGAGCCCCAGTCTTGCTGTTTATCTGCAATGACTGCCAGGGCAAGTGAGGACCAGCAAGACAATTCCTGCCTAGCACCTTCCTTGGAGGAGAGAGAGTGCAACGTTTCATTTTAGCATTTTGGCGCTCACGAGGGAGACAAACTGCTTTGGCTGTTTGCAAGGCTAGGAAAGAGCAGAGCCCCAGTCTTGCTGTTTATCTGCAATGACTGCCAGGGCAAGTGAGGACCAGCAAGACAATTCCTGCCTAGCACCTTCCTTGGAGGAGAGAGAGTGCAACGTATCATTTTGCTTTTTGGAGTGCGAGATTGAGAAAAAGCACAGTGTCTGTTTGCAAGGGTATGAAAGAGCAGAGACCGAGTCTTGCTGTTTATCTGCAATGACTGCCAGGGCAAGTGAGGACCAGCAAGACAATTCCTGCCTAGCACCTTCCTTGGAGGAGAGAGAGTGCAACGTTTCATTTTAGCATTTTGGCGCTCACGAGGGAGACAAACTGCTTTGGCTGTTTGCAAGGCTAGGAAAGAGCAGAGCCCCAGTCTTGCTGTTTATCTGCAATGACTGCCAGGGCAAGTGAGGACCAGCAAGACAATTCCTGCCTAGCACCTTCCTTGGAGGAGAGAGAGTGCAACGTTTCATTTTGCTTTTTGGAGTGCGAGATTGAGAAAAAGCACAGTGTCTGTTTGCAAGGATAGGAAAGAGCAGAGACCGAGTCTTGCTGTTTATCTGCAATGACTGCCAGGGCAAGTGAGGACCAGCAAGACAATTCCTGCCTAGCACCTTCCTTGGAGGAGAGAGAGTGCAACGTTTCATTTTGCTTTTTGGAGTGCGAGATTGAGAAAAAGAACAGTGTCTGTTTGCAAGGGTAGGAAAGAGCAGAGCCCCAGTCTTGCTGTTTATCTGCAATGACTGCCAGGGCAAGTGAGGACCAGCAAGACAATTCCTGCCTAGCACCTTCCTTGGAGGAGAGAGAGTGCAACGTTTCATTATAGCATTTTGGCACTCACGAGGGAGACAAACTGCTTTGGCTGTTTGCAAGGCTAGGAAAGAGCAGAGCCCCAGTCTTGCTGTTTATCTGCAATGACTGCCAGGGCAAGTGAGGACCAGCAAGACAATTCCTGCCTAGCACCTTCCTTGGAGGAGAGAGAGTGCAACGTTTCATTTTGCTTTTTGGAGTGCGAGATTGAGAAAAAGCACAGTGTCTGTTTGCAAGGGTAGGAAACAGCAGAGACCGAGTCTTGCTGTTTATCTGCAATGACTGCCAGGGCAAGTGAGGACCAGCAAGACAATTCCTGCCTAGCACCTTCCTTGGAGGAGAGAGAGTGCAACCTTTCATTTTAGCATTGTGGCGCTCACGAGGGAGACAAACTGCTTTTGCTGTTTGCAAGGCTAGGAAAGAGCAGAGCCCCAGTCTTGCTGTTTATCTGCAATGACTGCCAGGGCAAGTGAGGACCAGCAAGACAATTCCTGCCTAGCACCTTCCTTGGAGGAGAGAGAGTGCAACGTTTCATTTTAGCATTTTGGCGCTCACGAGGGAGACAAACTGCTTTGGCTGTTTGCAAGGCTAGGAAAGAGCAGAGCCCCAGTCTTGCTGTTTATCTGCAATGACTGCCATGGTAAGTGAGGACCAGCAAGACAATTCCTGCCTAGCACCTTCCTTGGAGGAGAGAGAGTGCAACGTTTTATTTTAGCATTTTGGCGCTCAGAAGGGAGACGAACTTTTTTTGCTATTTGCAAGGCTATGAAAGAGGAGAGCCCCAGTCTTGCTGCTTATCTGCAATGACTGCCAGGGCAAGTGAGGACCAGCAAGACAATTCCTGCCTAGCACCTTCCTTGGAGGAGAGAGAGTGCAACGGTTCATTTTAGCATTTTGGCGCTCACGAGAGAGACGAACTGCATTGGCTGTTTGCAAGGGTAGGAAAGAGCAGAGCCCCAGTCTTGCTGTTTATCTGCAATGACTGCCATGGTAAGTGAGGACCAGCAAGACAATTCCTGCCTAGCACCTTCCTTGGAGGAGAGAGAGTGCAACGTTTCATTTTGCTTTTTGGAGTGCGAGATTGAGAAAAAGAACAGTGTCTGTTTGCAAGGGTAGGAAAGAGCAGAGCCCCAGTCTTGCTGTTTATCTGCAATGACTGCCAGGGCAAGTGAGGACCAGCAAGACAATTCCTGCCTAGCACCTTCCTTGGAGGAGAGAGAGTGCAACGTTTCATTTTAGCATTTTGGCGCTCACGAGGGAGACAAACTGCTTTGGCTGTTTGCAAGGCTAGGAAAGAGCAGAGCCCCAGTCTTGCTGTTTATCTGCAATGACTGCCAGGGCAAGTGAGGACCAGCAAGACAATTCCTGCCTAGCACCTTCCTTGGAGGAGAGAGAGTGCAACGTTTCATTTTAGCATTTTGGCGCTCACGAGGGAGACAAACTGCTTTGGCTGTTTGCAAGGCTAGGAAAGAGCAGAGCCCCAGTCTTGCTGTTTATCTGCAATGACTGCCAGGGCAAGTGAGGACCAGCAAGACAATTCCTGCCTAGCACCTTCCTTGGAGGAGAGAGAGTGCAACGTTTCATTTTGCTTTTTGGAGTGCGAGATTGAGAAAAAGCACAGTGTCTGTTTGCAAGGGTAGGAAAGAGCAGAGACCGAGTCTTGCTGTTTATCTGCAATGACTGCCAGGGCAAGTGAGGACCAGCAAGACAATTCCTGCCTAGCACCTTCCTTGGAGGAGAGAGAGTGCAACGTTTCATTTTAGCATTTTGGCGCTCACGAGGGAGACGAACTTCTGTTGCTGTTTGCTAGGCTTGGAAAGAGCAGAGCCCCAGTCTTGCTGTTTATCTGCAATGACTGCCAGGGCAAGTGAGGACCAGCAAGACAATTCCTGCCTAGCACCTTCCTTGGAGGAGGGAGAGTGCAACGTTTCATTTTGCTTTTTGGAGTGCGAGATTGAGAAAAAGCACAGTGTCTGTTTGCAAGGGTAGGAAAGAGCAGAGACCGAGTCTTGCTGTTTATCTGCAATGACTGCCAGGGCAAGTGAGGACCAGCAAGACAATTCCTGCCTAGCACCTTCCTTGGAGGAGAGAGAGTGCAACGTTTCATTTTAGCATTTTGGCGCTCACGAGGGAGACGAACTTCTGTTGCTGTTTGCTAGGCTTGGAAAGAGCAGAGCCCCAGTCTTGCTGTTTATCTGCAATGACTGCCAGGGCAAGTGAGGACCAGCAAGACAATTCCTGCCTAGCACCTTCCTTGGAGGAGAGAGAGTGCAACGTTTCATTTTAGCATTTTGGCGGTCACGAGGGAGACAAACTGCTTTGGCTGTTTGCAAGGCTAGGAAAGAGCAGATCCCCAGTCTTGCTGTTTATCTGCAATGACTGCCAGGGCAAGTGAGGACCAGCAAGACAATTCCTGCCTAGCACCTTCCTTGGAGGAGAGAGAGTGCAACGTTTCATTTTAGCATTTTGGCGTTCACGAGGGAGACGAACTTCTGTTGCTGTTTGCTAGGCTAGGAAAGAGCAGATCCCCAGTCTTGCTGTTTATCTGCAATGACTGCCAGGGCAAGTGAGGACCAGCAAGACAATTCCTGCCTAGCACCTTCCTTGGAGGAGAGAGAGTGCAACGTTTCATTTTGCTTTTTGGAGTGCGAGATTGAGAAAAAGCACAGTGTCTGTTTGCAAGGCTAGGAAAGAGCAGAGACCGAGTCTTGCTGTTTATCTGCAATGACTGCCAGGGCAAGTGAGGACCAGCAAGACAATTCCTGCCTAGCACCTTCCTTGTAGGAGAGAGAGTGCAACGTTTCATTTTAGCATTTTGGCGCTCACGAGGGAGACAAACTGCTTTTGCTGTTTGCAAGGCTAGGAAAGAGCAGAGCCCCAGTCTTGCTGTTTATCTGCAATGACTGCCAGGGCAAGTGAGGACCAGCAAGACAATTCCTGCCTAGCACCTTCCTTGGAGGAGAGAGAGTGCAACGTTTCATTTTAGCATTTTGGCGCTCACGAGGGAGACAAACTGCTTTGGCTGTTTGCAAGGCTAGGAAAGAGCAGAGCCCCAGTCTTGCTGTTTATCTGCAATGACTGCCAGGGCAAGTGAGGACCAGCAAGACAATTCCTGCCTAGCACCTTCCTTGGAGGAGAGAGAGTGCAACGTATCATTTTGCTTTTTGGAGTGCGAGATTGAGAAAAAGCACAGTGTCTGTTTGCAAGGGTATGAAAGAGCAGAGACCGAGTCTTGCTGTTTATCTGCAATGACTGCCAGGGCAAGTGAGGACCAGCAAGACAATTCCTGCCTAGCACCTTCCTTGGAGGAGAGAGAGTGCAACGTTTCATTTTAGCATTTTGGCGCTCACGAGGGAGACAAACTGCTTTGGCTGTTTGCAAGGCTAGGAAAGAGCAGAGCCCCAGTCTTGCTGTTTATCTGCAATGACTGCCAGGGCAAGTGAGGACCAGCAAGACAATTCCTGCCTAGCACCTTCCTTGGAGGAGAGAGAGTGCAACGTTTCATTTTGCTTTTTGGAGTGCGAGATTGAGAAAAAGCACAGTGTCTGTTTGCAAGGATAGGAAAGAGCAGAGACCGAGTCTTGCTGTTTATCTGCAATGACTGCCAGGGCAAGTGAGGACCAGCAAGACAATTCCTGCCTAGCACCTTCCTTGGAGGAGAGAGAGTGCAACGTTTCATTTTGCTTTTTGGAGTGCGAGATTGAGAAAAAGAACAGTGTCTGTTTGCAAGGGTAGGAAAGAGCAGAGCCCCAGTCTTGCTGTTTATCTGCAATGACTGCCAGGGCAAGTGAGGACCAGCAAGACAATTCCTGCCTAGCACCTTCCTTGGAGGAGAGAGAGTGCAACGTTTCATTATAGCATTTTGGCACTCACGAGGGAGACAAACTGCTTTGGCTGTTTGCAAGGCTAGGAAAGAGCAGAGCCCCAGTCTTGCTGTTTATCTGCAATGACTGCCAGGGCAAGTGAGGACCAGCAAGACAATTCCTGCCTAGCACCTTCCTTGGAGGAGAGAGAGTGCAACGTTTCATTTTGCTTTTTGGAGTGCGAGATTGAGAAAAAGCACAGTGTCTGTTTGCAAGGGTAGGAAACAGCAGAGACCGAGTCTTGCTGTTTATCTGCAATGACTGCCAGGGCAAGTGAGGACCAGCAAGACAATTCCTGCCTAGCACCTTCCTTGGAGGAGAGAGAGTGCAACCTTTCATTTTAGCATTGTGGCGCTCACGAGGGAGACAAACTGCTTTTGCTGTTTGCAAGGCTAGGAAAGAGCAGAGCCCCAGTCTTGCTGTTTATCTGCAATGACTGCCAGGGCAAGTGAGGACCAGCAAGACAATTCCTGCCTAGCACCTTCCTTGGAGGAGAGAGAGTGCAACGTTTCATTTTAGCATTTTGGCGCTCACGAGGGAGACAAACTGCTTTGGCTGTTTGCAAGGCTAGGAAAGAGCAGAGCCCCAGTCTTGCTGTTTATCTGCAATGACTGCCATGGTAAGTGAGGACCAGCAAGGCAATTCCTGCCTAGCACCTTCCTTGGAGGAGAGAGAGTGCAACGTTTTATTTTAGCATTTTGGCGCTCAGAAGGGAGACGAACTTTTTTTGCTATTTGCAAGGCTATGAAAGAGGAGAGCCCCAGTCTTGCTGCTTATCTGCAATGACTGCCAGGGCAAGTGAGGACCAGCAAGACAATTCCTGCCTAGCACCTTCCTTGGAGGAGAGAGAGTGCAACGGTTCATTTTAGCATTTTGGCGCTCACGAGAGAGACGAACTGCATTGGCTGTTTGCAAGGGTAGGAAAGAGCAGAGCCCCAGTCTTGCTGTTTATCTGCAATGACTGCCATGGTAAGTGAGGACCAGCAAGACAATTCCTGCCTAGCACCTTCCTTGGAGGAGAGAGAGTGCAACGTTTCATTTTGCTTTTTGGAGTGCGAGATTGAGAAAAAGAACAGTGTCTGTTTGCAAGGGTAGGAAAGAGCAGAGCCCCAGTCTTGCTGTTTATCTGCAATGACTGCCAGGGCAAGTGAGGACCAGCAAGACAATTCCTGCCTAGCACCTTCCTTGGAGGAGAGAGAGTGCAACGTTTCATTTTAGCATTTTGGCGCTCACGAGGGAGACAAACTGCTTTGGCTGTTTGCAAGGCTAGGAAAGAGCAGAGCCCCAGTCTTGCTGTTTATCTGCAATGACTGCCAGGGCAAGTGAGGACCAGCAAGACAATTCCTGCCTAGCACCTTCCTTGGAGGAGAGAGAGTGCAACGTTTCATTTTAGCATTTTGGCGCTCACGAGGGAGACAAACTGCTTTGGCTGTTTGCAAGGCTAGGAAAGAGCAGAGCCCCAGTCTTGCTGTTTATCTGCAATGACTGCCAGGGCAAGTGAGGACCAGCAAGACAATTCCTGCCTAGCACCTTCCTTGGAGGAGAGAGAGTGCAACGTTTCATTTTAGCATTTTGGCGCTCACGAGGGAGACAAACTTCTTTGGCTGTTTGCAAGGCTAGGAAAGAGCAGAGCCCCAGTCTTGCTGTTTATCTGCAATGACTGCCAGGGCAAGTGAGGACCAGCAAGACAATTCCTGCCTAGCACCTTCCTTGGAGGAGAGAGAGTGCAACGTTTCATTTTGCTTTTTGGAGTGCGAGATTGAGAAAAAGCACAGTGTCTGTTTGCAAGGGTAGGAAAGAGCAGAGACCGAGTCTTGCTGTTTATCTGCAATGACTGCCAGGGCAAGTGAGGACCAGCAAGACAATTCCTGCCTAGCACCTTCCTTGGAGGAGAGAGAGTGCAACGCTTCATTTTGCTTTTTGGAGTGCGAGATTGAGAAAAAGAACGGTGTCTGTTTGCAATGGTAGGAAAGAGCAGAGCCCCAGTCTTGCTGTTTATCTGCAATGACTGCCAGGGCAAGTGAGGACCAGCAAGACAATTCCTGCCTAGCACCTTCCTTGGAGGAGAGAGAGTGCAACGTTTCATTTTAGCATTTTGGCGCTCACGAGGGAGACAAACTGCTTTGGCTGTTTGCAAAGCTAGGAAAGAGCAGAGCCCCAGTCTTGCTGTTTATCTGCAATGACTGCCAGGGCAAGTGAGGACCAGCAAGACAATTCCTGCCTAGCACCTTCCTTGGAGGAGAGAGAGTGCAACGTTTCATTTTGCTTTTTGGAGTGCGAGATTGAGAAAAAGCACAGTGTCTGTTTGCAAGGGTAGGAAAGAGCAGAGACCGAGTCTTGCTGTTTATCTGCAATGACTGCCAGGGCAAGTGAGGACCAGCAAGACAATTCCTGCCTAGCACCTTCCTTGGAGGAGAGAGAGTGCAACTTTTCATTTTAGCATTTTGGCGCTCACGAGGGAGACGAACTTCTGTTGCTGTTTGCTAGGCTTGGAAAGAGCAGAGCCCCAGTCTTGCTGTTTATCTGCAATGACTGCCAGGGCAAGTGAGGACCAGCAAGACAATTCCTGCCTAGCACCTTCCTTGGAGGAGAGAGAGTGCAACGTTTCATTTTAGCATTTTGGCGCTCACGAGGGAGACAAACTGCTTTGGCTGTTTGCAAGGCTAGGAAAGAGCAGAGCCCCAGTCTTGCTGTTTATCTGCAATGACTGCCAGGGCAAGTGAGGACCAGCAAGACAATTCCTGCCTAGCACCTTCCTTGGAGGAGAGAGAGTGCAACGTTTCATTTTAGCATTTTGGCGCTCACGAGGGAGACGAACTTCTGTTGCTGTTTGCTAGGCTAGGAAAGAGCAGAGCCCCAGTCTTGCTGTTTATCTACAATGACTGCCAGGGCAAGTGAGGACCAGCAAGACAATTCCTGCCTAGCACCTTCCTTGGAGGAGACAGAGTGCAACGTTTCATTTTGCTTTTTGGAGTGCGAGATTGAGAAAAAGCACAGTGTCTGTTTGCAAGGGTAGGAAAGAGCAGAGACCGAGTCTTGCTGTTTATCTGCAATGACTGCTAGGGCAAGTGAGGACCAGCAAGACAATTCCTGCCTAGCACCTTCCTTGTAGGAGAGAGAGTGCAACGTTTCATTTTAGCATTGTGGCGCTCACGAGGGAGACAAACTGCTTTGGCTGTTTGCAAGGCTAGGAAAGAGCAGAGCCCCAGTCTTGCTGTTTATCTGCAATGACTGCCATGGTAAGTGAGGACCAGCAAGACAATTCCTGCCTAGCACCTTCCTTGGAGGAGAGAGAGTGCAACGTTTCATTTTGCTTTTTGGAGTGCGAGATTGAGAAAAAGAACAGTGTCTGTTTGCAAGGCTAGGAAAGAGCAGAGCCCCAGTCTTGCTGTTTATCTGCAATGACTGCCAGGGCAAGTGAGGACCAGCAAGACAATTCCTGCCTAGCACCTTCCTTGGAGGAGAGAGAGTGCAACGTTTCATTTTGCTTTTTGGAGTGCGAGATTGAGAAAAAGCACAGTGTCTGTTTGCAAGGGTAGGAAAGAGCAGAGACCGAGTCTTGCTGTTTATCTGCAATGACTGCCAGGGCAAGTGAGGACCAGCAAGACAATTCCTGCCTAGCACCTTCCTTGGAGGAGAGAGAGTGCAACGTTTCATTTTGCTTTTTGGAGTGCGAGATTGAGAAAAAGAACAGTGTCTGTTTGCAAGGGTAGGAAAGAGCAGAGCCCCAGTCTTGCTGTTTATCTGCAATGACTGCCAGGGCAAGTGAGGACCAGCAAGACAATTCCTGCCTAGCACCTTCCTTGGAGGAGAGAGAGTGCAACGTTTCATTTTAGCATTTTGGCGCTCACGAGGGAGACAAACTGCTTTGGCTGTTTGCAAGGCTAGGAAAGAGCAGAGCCCCAGTCTTGCTGTTTATCTGCAATGACTGCCAGGGCAAGTGAGGACCAGCAAGACAATTCCTGCCTAGCACCTTCCTTGGAGGAGAGAGAGTGCAACGTTTCATTTTAGCATTTTGGCGATCACGAGGGAGACGAACTTCTGTTGCTGTTTGCTAGGCTTGGAAAGAGCAGAGCCCCAGTCTTGCTGTTTATCTGCAATGACTGCCAGGGCAAGTGAGGACCAGCAAGACAATTCCTGCCTAGCACCTTCCTTGGAGGAGAGAGAGTGCAACGTTTCATTTTGCTTTTTGGAGTGCGAGATTGAGAAAAAGCACAGTGTCTGTTTGCAAGGGTAGGAAAGAGCAGAGACCGAGTCTTGCTGTTTATCTGCAATGACTGCCAGGGCAAGTGAGGACCAGCAAGACAATTCCTGCCTAGCACCTTCCTTGGAGGAGAGAGAGTGCAACGTTTCATTTTAGCATTTTGGCGCTCACGAGGGAGACGAACTTCTGTTGCTGTTTGCTAGGCTAGGAAAGAGCAGAGCCCCAGTCTTGCTGTTTATCTGCAATGACTGCCAGGGCAAGTGAGGACCAGCAAGACAATTCCTGCCTAGCACCTTCCTTGGAGGAGAGAGAGTGCAACGTTTCATTTTAGCATTTTGGCGCTCACGAGGGAGACGAACTTCTGTTGCTGTTTGCTAGGCTAGGAAAGAGCAGAGCCCCAGTCTTCCTGTTTATCTGCAATGACTGCCAGGGCAAGTGAGGACCAGCAAGACAATTCATGCCTAGCACCTTCCTTGGAGGAGAGAGAGTGCAACGTTTCATTTTGCTTTTTGGAGTGCGAGATTGAGAAAAAGAACAGTGTCTGTTTGCAAGGGTAGGAAAGAGCAGAGACCGAGTCTTGCTGTTTATCTGCAATGACTGCCAGGGCAAGTGAGGACCAGCAAGACAATTCCTGCCTAGCACCTTCCTTGGAGGAGAGAGAGTGCAACGTTTCATTTTAGCATTTTCGCGCTCACGAGGGAGACAAACTGCTTTGGCTGTTTGCAAGGCTAGGAAAGAGCAGAGCCCCAGTCTTGCTGTTTATCTGCAATGACTGCCAGGGCAAGTGAGGACCAGCAAGACAATTCCTGCCTAGCACCTTCCTTGGAGGAGAGAGAGTGCAACGTTTCATTTTAGCATTTTGGCGCTCACGAGGGAGACGAACTTCTTTTGCTGTTTGCAAGGCTAGGAAAGGGCAGAGCCCCAGTCTTGCTGTTTATCTGCAATGACTGCCAGGGCAAGTGAGGACCAGCAAGACAATTATTGCCTCGCACCTTCCTTGGAGGAGAGAGAGTGCAACGTTTCATTTTAGCATTTTGGCCCTCACAAGGGAGACGAAATTCTTTTGCTATTTGCAAGGCTATGAAAGAGCAGAGCCCCAGTCTTGCTGCTTATCTGCAATGACTGCCAGGGCAAGTGAGGACCAGCAAGACAATTCCTGCCTAGCACCTTCCTTGGAGGAGAGAGAGTGCAACGTTTCATTTTAGCATTTTGGCGCTCACGAGGGAGACGAACTTCTGTTGCTGTTTGCTAGGCTAGGAAAGAGCAGAGCCCCAGTCTTGCTGTTTATCTGCAATGACTGCCAGGGCAAGTGAGGACCAGCAAGACAATTCCTGCCTAGCACCTTCCTTGGAGGAGAGAGAGTGCAACGTTTCATTTTAGCATTTTGGCGCTCACGAGGGAGACAAACTGCTTTGGCTGGTTGCAAGGCTAGGAAAGAGCAGAGCCTCAGTCTTGCTGTTTATCTGCAATGACTGCCATGGCAAGTGAGGACCAGCAAGACAATTCCTGCCTAGCACCTTCCTTGGAGGAGAGAGAGTGCAACGTTTCATTTTGCTTTTTGGAGTGCGAGATTGAGAAAAAGAACAGTGTCTGTTTGCAAGGGTAGGAAAGAGCAGAGCCCCAGTCTTGCTGTTTATCTGCAATGACTGCCAATGCAAGTGAGGACCAGCAAGACAATTCCTGCCTAGCACCTTCCTTGGAGGAGAGAGAGTGCAACGTTTCATTTTAGCATTTTGGCGCTCACGAGGGAGACAAACTGCTTTGGCTGTTTGCAAGGCTAGGAAAGAGCCCAGCCCCAGTCTTGCTGTTTATCTGCAATGACTGCCAGGGCAAGTGAGGACCAGCAAGACAATTCCTGCCTAGCACCTTCCTTGGAGGAGAGAGAGTGCAACGTTTCATTTTGCTTTTTGGAGTGCGAGATTGAGAAAAAGCACAGTGTCTGTTTGCAAGGGTAGGAAAGAGCAGAGACCGAGTCTTGCTGTTTATCTGCAATGACTGCCAGGGCAAGTGAGGACCAGCAAGACAATTCCTGCCTAGCACCTTCCTTGGAGGAGAGAGAGTGCAACGTTTCATTTTAGAATTTTGGCGCTCACGAGGGAGACGAACTTCTGTTGCTGTTTGCTAGGCTAGGAAAGAGCAGAGCCCCAGTCTTGCTGTTTATCTGCAATGACTGCCAGGGCAAGTGAGGACCAGCAAGACAATTCCTGCCTAGCACCTTCCTTGGAGGAGGGAGAGTGCAACGTTTCATTTTGCTTTTTGGAGTGCGAGATTGAGAAAAAGCACAGTGTCTGTTTGCAAGGGTAGGAAAGAGCAGAGACCGAGTCTTGCTGTTTATCTGCAATGACTGCCAGGGCAAGTGAGGACCAGCAAGACAATTCCTGCCTAGCACCTTCCTTGGAGGAGAGAGAGTGCAACGTTTCATTTTAGCATTTTGGCGCTCACGAGGGAGACGAATTTCTGTTGCTGTTTGCTAGGCTTGGAAAGAGCAGAGCCCCAGTCTTGCTGTTTATCTGCAATGACTGCCAGGGCAAGTGAGGACCAGCAAGACAATTCCTGCCTAGCACCTTCCTTGGAGGAGAGAGAGTGCAACGTTTCATTTTAGCATTTTGGCGGTCACGAGGGAGACAAACTGCTTTGGCTGTTTGCAAGGCTAGGAAAGAGCAGATCCCCAGTCTTGCTGTTTATCTGCAATGACTGCCAGGGCAAGTGAGGACCAGCAAGACAATTCCTGCCTAGCACCTTCCTTGGAGGAGAGAGAGTGCAACGTTTCATTTTAGCATTTTGGCGTTCACGAGGGAGACGAACTTCTGTTGCTGTTTGCTAGGCTAGGAAAGAGCAGAGCCCCAGTCTTGCTGTTTATCTGCAATGACTGCCAGGGCAAGTGAGGACCAGCAAGACAATTCCTGCCTAGCACCTTCCTTGGAGGAGAGAGAGTGCAACGTTTCATTTTGCTTTTTGGAGTGCGAGATTGAGAAAAAGCACAGTGTCTGTTTGCAAGGGTAGGAAAGAGCAGAGACCGAGTCTTGCTGTTTATCTGCAATGACTGCCAGGGCAAGTGAGGACCAGCAAGACAATTCCTGCCTAGCACCTTCCTTGGAGGAGAGAGAGTGCAACGTTTCATTTTAGCATTTTGGCGCTCACGAGGGAGACAAACTTCTGTTGCTGTTTGCTAGGCTTGGAAAGAGCAGAGCCCCAGTCTTGCTGTTTATCTGCAATGACTGCCAGGGCAAGTGAGGACCAGCAAGACAATTCCTGCCTACCACCTTCCTTGGAGGAGAGAGAGTGCAACGTTTCATTTTGCTTTTTGGAGTGCGAGATTGAGAAAAAGCAGAGTGTCTGTTTGCAAGGGTAGGAAAGAGCAGAGACCGAGTCTTGCTGTTTATCTGCAATGACTGCCAGGGCAAGTGAGGACCAGCAAGACAATTATTGCCTCGCACCTTCCTTGGAGGAGAGAGAGTGCAACGTTTCATTTTAGCATTTTGGTGCTCACGAGGGAGACGAACTTCTGTTGCTGTTTGCTAGGCTTGGAAAGAGCAGAGCCCCAGTCTTGCTGTTTATCTGCAATGACTGCCAGGGCAAGTGAGGACCAGCAAGACAATTCCTGCCTAGCACCTTCCTTGGAGGAGAGAGAGTGCAACGTTTCATTTTAGCATTTTGGCGCTCACGAGGGAGAAAAACTGCTTTGGCTGTTTGCAAGGCTAGGAAAGAGCAGAGCCCCAGTCTTGCTGTTTATCTGCAATGACTGCCAGGGCAAGTGAGGACCAGCAAGACAATTCCTGCCTAGCACCTTCCTTGGAGGAGAGAGAGTGCAACGTTTCATTTTGCTTTTTGGAGTGCGAGATTGAGAAAAAGCACAGTGTCTGTTTGCAAGGATAGGAAAGAGCAGAGACCGAGTCTTGCTGTTTATCTGCAATGACTGCCAGGGCAAGTGAGGACCAGCAAGACAATTCCTGCCTAGCACCTTCTTTGGAGGAGAGAGAGTGCAACGTTTCATTTTGCTTTTTGGAGTGCGAGATTGAGAAAAAGAACAGTGTCTGTTTGCAAGGGTAGGAAAGAGCAGAGCCCCAGTCTTGCTGTTTATCTGCAATGACTGCCAGGGCAAGTGAGGACCAGCAAGACAATTCCTGCCTAGCACCTTCCTTGGAGGAGAGAGAGTGCAACGTTTCATTTTAGCATTTTGGCGCTCACGAGGGAGACGAACTTCTGTTGCTGTTTGCTAGGCTAGGAAAGAGCAGAGCCCCAGTCTTGCTGTTTATCTGCAATGACTGCCAGGGCAAGTGAGGACCAGCAAGACAATTCCTGCCTAGCACCTTCCTTGGAGGAGAGAGAGTGCAACGTTTCATTTTCCTTTTTGGAGTGCGAGAGTGAGAAAAAGCACAGTGTCTGTTTGCAAGGGTAGGAAAGAGCAGAGACCGAGTCTTGCTGTTTATCTGCAATGACTGCCAGGGCAAGTGAGGACCAGCAAGACAATTCCTGCCTAGCACCTTCCTTGGAGGAGAGAGAGTGCAACGTTTCATTTTAGCATTTTGGCGCTCACGAGGGAGACAAACTGCTTTGGCTGTTTGCAAGGCTAGGAAAGAGCAGAGCCCCAGTCTTGCTGTTTATCTGCAATGACTGCCAGGGCAAGTGAGGACCAGCAAGACAATTCCTGCCTAGCACCTTCCTTGGAGGAGAGAGAGTGCAACGTTTCATTTTGCTTTTTGGAGTGCGAGATTGAGAAAAAGCACAGTGTCTGTTTGCAAGGGTAGGAAAGAGCAGAGACCGAGTCTTGCTGTTTATCTGCAATGACTGCCAGGGCAAGTGAGGACCAGCAAGACAATTCCTGCCTAGCACCTTCCTTGGAGGAGAGAGATTGCAACGTTTCATTTTGCTTTTTGGAGTGCGAGATTGAGAAAAAGAACAGTGTCTGTTTGCAAGGGTAGGAAAGAGCAGAGCCCCAGTCTTGCTGTTTATCTGCAATGACTGCCAGGGCAAGTGAGGACCAGCAAGACAATTCCTGCCTAGCACCTTCCTTGGAGGAGAGAGAGTGCAACGTTTCATTTTAGCATTTTGGCGCTCACGAGGGAGACGAACTTCTGTTGCTGTTTGCTAGGCTAGGAAAGAGCAGAGCCCCAGTCTTGCTGTTTATCTGCAATGACTGCCAGGGCAAGTGAGGACCAGCAAGACAATTCATGCCTAGCACCTTCCTTGGAGGAGAGAGAGTGCAACGTTTCATTTTAGCATTTTGGCGCTCACGAGGGAGACGAACTTCTGTTGCTGTTTGCTAGGCTTGGAAAGAGCAGAGCCCCAGTCTTGCTGTTTATCTGCAATGACTGCCAGGGCAAGTGAGGACCAGCAAGACAATTCCTGCCTAGCACCTTCCTTGGAGGAGAGAGAGTGCAACGTTTCATTTTAGCATTTTGGCGCTCACGAGGGAGAAAAACTGCTTTGGCTGTTTGCAAGGCTAGGAAAGAGCAGAGCCCCAGTCTTGCTGTTTATCTGCAATGACTGCCAGGGCAAGTGAGGACCAGCAAGACAATTCCTGCCTAGCACCTTCCTTGGAGGAGAGAGAGTGCAACGTTTCATTTTGCTTTTTGGAGTGCGAGATTGAGAAAAAGCACAGTGTCTGTTTGCAAGGATAGGAAAGAGCAGAGACCGAGTCTTGCTGTTTATCTGCAATGACTGCCAGGGCAAGTGAGGACCAGCAAGACAATTCCTGCCTAGCACCTTCCTTGGAGGAGAGAGAGTGCAACGTTTCATTTTGCTTTTTGGAGTGCGAGATTGAGAAAAAGAACAGTGTCTGTTTGCAAGGGTAGGAAAGAGCAGAGCCCCAGTCTTGCTGTTTATCTGCAATGACTGCCAGGGCAAGTGAGGACCAGCAAGACAATTCCTGCCTAGCACCTTCCTTGGAGGAGAGAGAGTGCAACGTTTCATTTTAGCATTTTGGCGGTCACGAGGGAGACAAAGTTCTTTGGCTGTTTGCAAGGCTAGGAAAGAGCAGAGCCCCAGTCTTGCTGTTTATCTGCAATGACTGCCAGGGCAAGTGAGGACCAGCAAGACAATTCCTGCCTAGCACCTTCCTTGGAGGAGAGAGAGTGCAACGTTTCATTTTAGCATTTTGGCGCTCACGAGGGAGACGAACTTCTGTTGCTGTTTGCTAGGCTAGGAAAGAGCAGAGCCCCAGTCTTGCTGTTTATCTGCAATGACTGCCAGGGCAAGTGAGGACCAGCAAGACAATTCCTGCCTAGCACCTTCCTTGGAGGAGAGAGAGTGCAACGTTTCATTTTCCTTTTTGGAGTGCGAGAGTGAGAAAAAGCACAGTGTCTGTTTGCAAGGGTAGGAAAGAGCAGAGACCGAGTCTTGCTGTTTATCTGCAATGACTGCCAGGGCAAGTGAGGACCAGCAAGACAATTCCTGCCTAGCACCTTCCTTGGAGGAGAGAGAGTGCAACGTTTCATTTTAGCATTTTGGCGCTCACGAGGGAGACAAACTGCTTTGGCTGTTTGCAAGGCTAGGAAAGAGCAGAGCCCCAGTCTTGCTGTTTATCTGCAATGACTGCCAGGGCAAGTGAGGACCAGCAAGACAATTCCTGCCTAGCACCTTCCTTGGAGGAGAGAGAGTGCAACGTTTCATTTTGCTTTTTGGAGTGCGAGATTGAGAAAAAGCACAGTGTCTGTTTGCAAGGGTAGGAAAGAGCAGAGACCGAGTCTTGCTGTTTATCTGCAATGACTGCCAGGGCAAGTGAGGACCAGCAAGACAATTCCTGCCTAGCACCTTCCTTGGAGGAGAGAGATTGCAACGTTTCATTTTGCTTTTTGGAGTGCGAGATTGAGAAAAAGAACAGTGTCTGTTTGCAAGGGTAGGAAAGAGCAGAGCCCCAGTCTTGCTGTTTATCTGCAATGACTGCCAGGGCAAGTGAGGACCAGCAAGACAATTCCTGCCTAGCACCTTCCTTGGAGGAGAGAGAGTGCAACGTTTCATTTTAGCATTTTGGCGCTCACGAGGGAGACGAACTTCTGTTGCTGTTTGCTAGGCTAGGAAAGAGCAGAGCCCCAGTCTTGCTGTTTATCTGCAATGACTGCCAGGGCAAGTGAGGACCAGCAAGACAATTCCTGCCTAGCACCTTCCTTGGAGGAGAGAGAGTGCAACGTTTCATTTTCCTTTTTGGAGTGCGAGAGTGAGAAAAAGCACAGTGTCTGTTTGCAAGGGTAGGAAAGAGCAGAGACCGAGTCTTGCTGTTTATCTGCAATGACTGCCAGGGCAAGTGAGGACCAGCAAGACAATTCCTGCCTAGCACCTTCCTTGGAGGAGAGAGAGTGCAACGTTTCATTTTAGCATTTTGGCGCTCACGAGGGAGACAAACTACTTTGGCTGTTTGCAAGGCTAGGAAAGAGCAGAGCCCCAGTCTTGCTGTTTATCTGCAATGACTGCCAGGGCAAGTGAGGACCAGCAAGACAATTCCTGCCTAGCACCTTCCTTGGAGGAGAGAGAGTGCAACGTTTCATTTTGCTTTTTGGAGTGCGAGATTGAGAAAAAGCACAGTGTCTGTTTGCAAGGGTAGGAAAGAGCAGAGACCGAGTCTTGCTGTTTATCTGCAATGACTGCCAGGGCAAGTGAGGACCAGCAAGACAATTCCTGCCTAGCACCTTCCTTGGAGGAGAGAGAGTGCAACGTTTCATTTTGCTTTTTGGAGTGCGAGATTGAGAAAAAGAACAGTGTCTGTTTGCAAGGGTAGGAAAGAGCAGAGCCCCAGTCTTGCTGTTTATCTGCAATGACTGCCAGGGCAAGTGAGGACCAGCAAGACAATTCCTGCCTAGCACCTTCCTTGGAGGAGAGAGAGTGCAACGTTTCATTTTAGCATTTTGGCGCTCACGAGGGAGACAAACTGCTTTGGCTGTTTGCAAGGCTAGGAAAGAGCAGAGCCCCAGTCTTGCTGTTTATCTGCAATGACTGCCAGGGCAAGTGAGGACCAGCAAGACAATTCCTGCCTAGCACCTTCCTTGGAGGAGAGAGAGTGCAACGTTTCATTTTGCTTTTTGGAGTGCGAGATTGAGAAAAAGCACAGTGTCTGTTTGCAAGGGTAGGAAAGAGCAGAGACCGAGTCTTGCTGTTTATCTGCAATGACTGCCAGGGCAAGTGAGGACCAGCAAGACAATTCCTGCCTAGCACCTTCCTTGGAGGAGAGAGAGTGCAACGTTTCATTTTAGCATTTTGGCGCTCACGAGGGAGACGAACTTCTGTTGCTGTTTGCTAGGCTTGGAAAGAGCAGAGCCCCAGTCTTGCTGTTTATCTGCAATGACTGCCAGGGCAAGTGAGGACCAGCAAGACAATTCCTGCCTAGCACCTTCCTTGGAGGAGAGAGAGTGCAACGTTTCATTTTAGCATTTTGGCGCTCACGAGGGAGAAAAACTGCTTTGGCTGTTTGCAAGGCTAGGAAAGAGCAGAGCCCCAGTCTTGCTGTTTATCTGCAATGACTGCCAGGGCAAGTGAGGACCAGCAAGACAATTCCTGCCTAGCACCTTCCTTGGAGGAGAGAGAGTGCAACGTTTCATTTTGCTTTTTGGAGTGCGAGATTGAGAAAAAGCACAGTGTCTGTTTGCAAGGGTAGGAAAGAGCAGAGACCGAGTCTTGCTGTTTATCTGCAATGACTGCCAGGGCAAGTGAGGACCAGCAAGACAATTCCTGCCTAGCACCTTCCTTGGAGGAGAGAGAGTGCAACGTTTCATTTTAGAATTTTGGCGCTCACGAGGGAGACGAACTTCTGTTACTGTTTGCTAGGCTAGGAAAGAGCAGAGCCCCAGTCTTGCTGTTTATCTGCAATGACTGCCAGGGCAAGTGAGGACCAGCAAGACAATTCCTGCCTAGCAGCTTCCTTGGAGGAGGGAGAGTGCAACGTTTCATTTTGCTTTTTGGAGTGCGAGATTGAGAAAAAGCACAGTGTCTGTTTGCAAGGGTAGGAAAGAGCAGAGACCGAGTCTTGATGTTTATCTGCAATGACTGCCAGGGCAAGTGAGGACCAGCAAGACAATTCCTGCCTAGCACCTTCCTTGGAGGAGAGAGAGTGCAACGTTTCATTTTAGAATTTTGGCGCTCACGAGGGAGACGAACTTCTGTTGCTGTTTGCTAGGCTTGGAAAGAGCAGAGCCCCAGTCTTGCTGTTTATCTGCAATGACTGCCAGGGCAAGTGAGGACCAGCAAGACAATTCCTGCCTAGCACCTTCCTTGGAGGAGAGAGAGTGCAACGTTTCATTTTAGCATTTTGGCGCTCACGAGGGAGAAAAACTGCTTTGGCTGTTTGCAAGGCTAGGAAAGAGCAGAGCCCCAGTCTTGCTGTTTATCTGCAATGACTGCCAGGGCAAGTGAGGACCAGCAAGACAATTCCTGCCTAGCACCTTCCTTGGAGGAGAGAGAGTGCAACGTTTCATTTTGCTTTTTGGAGTGCGAGATTGAGAAAAAGCACAGTGTCTGTTTGCAAGGCTAGGAAAGAGCAGAGCCCCAGTCTTGCTGTTTATCTGCAATGACTGCCAGGGCAAGTGAGGACCAGCAAGACAATTCCTGCCTAGCACCTTCCTTGGAGGAGAGAGAGTGCAACGTTTCATTTTGCTTTTTGGAGTGCGAGATTGAGAAAAAGAACAGTGTCTGTTTGCAAGGGTAGGAAAGAGCAGAGCCCGAGTCTTGCTGTTTATCTGCAATGACTGCCAGGGCAAGTGAGGACCAGCAAGACAATTCCTGCCTAGCACCTTCCTTGGAGGAGAGAGAGTGCAACGTTTCATTTTAGCATTTTGGCGGTCACGAGGTAGACAAAGTGCTTTGGCTGTTTGCAAGGCTAGGAAAGAGCAGAGCCCCAGTCTTGCTGTTTATCTGCAATGACTGCCAGGGCAAGTGAGGACCAGCAAGACAATTCCTGCCTAGCACCTTCCTTGGAGGAGAGAGAGTGCAACGTTTCATTTTGCTTTTTGGAGTGCGAGATTGAGAAAAAGAACAGTGTCTGTTTGCAAGGGTAGGAAAGAGCAGAGCCCCAGTCTTGCTGTTTATCTGCAATGACTGCCAGGGCAAGTGAGGACCAGCAAGACAATTCCTGCCTAGCACCTTCCTTGGAGGAGAGAGAGTGCAACGTTTCATTTTAGCATTTTGGCGGTCACGAGGGAGACAAAGTGCTTTGGCTGTTTGCAAGGCTAGGAAAGAGCAGAGCCCCAGTCTTGCTGTTTATCTGCAATGACTGCCAGGGCAAGTGAGGACCAGCAAGACAATTCCTGCCTAGCAGCTTCCTTGGAGGAGGGAGAGTGCAACGTTTCATTTTGCTTTTTGGAGTGCGAGATTGAGAAAAAGCACAGTGTCTGTTTGCAAGGGTAGGAAAGAGCAGAGACCGAGTCTTGCTGTTTATCTGCAATGACTGCCAGGGCAAGTGAGGACCAGCAAGACAATTCCTGCCTAGCACCTTCCTTGGAGGAGAGAGAGTGCAACGTTTCATTTTAGCATTTTGGCGCTCACGAGGGAGACGAACTTCTGTTGCTGTTTGCTAGGCTTGGAAAGAGCAGAGCCCCAGTCTTGCTGTTTATCTGCAATGACTGCCAGGGCAAGTGAGGACCAGCAAGACAATTCCTGCCTAGCACCTTCCTTGGAGGAGAGAGAGTGCAACGTTTCATTTTAGCATTTTGGCGCTCACGAGGGAGAAAAACTGCTTTGGCTGTTTGCAAGGCTAGGAAAGAGCAGAGCCCCAGTCTTGCTGTTTATCTGCAATGACTGCCAGGGCAAGTGAGGACCAGCAAGACAATTCCTGCCTAGCACCTTCCTTGGAGGAGAGAGAGTGCAACGTTTCATTTTAGCATTTTGGCGCTCACGAGGGAGACAAACTACTTTGGCTGTTTGCAAGGCTAGGAAAGAGCAGAGCCCCAGTCTTGCTGTTTATCTGCAATGACTGCCAGGGCAAGTGAGGACCAGCAAGACAATTCCTGCCTAGCACCTTCCTTGGAGGAGAGAGAGTGCAACGTTTCATTTTGCTTTTTGGAGTGCGAGATTGAGAAAAAGCACAGTGTCTGTTTGCAAGGGTAGGAAAGAGCAGAGACCGAGTCTTGCTGTTTATCTGCAATGACTGCCAGGGCAAGTGAGGACCAGCAAGACAATTCCTGCCTAGCACCTTCCTTGGAGGAGAGAGAGTGCAACGTTTCATTTTGCTTTTTGGAGTGCGAGATTGAGAAAAAGAACAGTGTCTGTTTGCAAGGGTAGGAAAGAGCAGAGCCCCAGTCTTGCTGTTTATCTGCAATGACTGCCAGGGCAAGTGAGGACCAGCAAGACAATTCCTGCCTAGCACCTTCCTTGGAGGAGAGAGAGTGCAACGTTTCATTTTAGCATTTTGGCGCTCACGAGGGAGACAAACTGCTTTGGCTGTTTGCAAGGCTAGGAAAGAGCAGAGCCCCAGTCTTGCTGTTTATCTGCAATGACTGCCAGGGCAAGTGAGGACCAGCAAGACAATTCCTGCCTAGCACCTTCCTTGGAGGAGAGAGAGTGCAACGTTTCATTTTGCTTTTTGGAGTGCGAGATTGAGAAAAAGCACAGTGTCTGTTTGCAAGGGTAGGAAAGAGCAGAGACCGAGTCTTGCTGTTTATCTGCAATGACTGCCAGGGCAAGTGAGGACCAGCAAGACAATTCCTGCCTAGCACCTTCCTTGGAGGAGAGAGAGTGCAACGTTTCATTTTAGCATTTTGGCGCTCACGAGGGAGACGAACTTCTGTTGCTGTTTGCTAGGCTTGGAAAGAGCAGAGCCCCAGTCTTGCTGTTTATCTGCAATGACTGCCAGGGCAAGTGAGGACCAGCAAGACAATTCCTGCCTAGCACCTTCCTTGGAGGAGAGAGAGTGCAACGTTTCATTTTAGCATTTTGGAGCTCACGAGGGAGAAAAACTGCTTTGGCTGTTTGCAAGGCTAGGAAAGAGCAGAGCCCCAGTCTTGCTGTTTATCTGCAATGACTGCCAGGGCAAGTGAGGACCAGCAAGACAATTCCTGCCTAGCACCTTCCTTGGAGGAGAGAGAGTGCAACGTTTCATTTTGCTTTTTGGAGTGCGAGATTGAGAAAAAGCACAGTGTCTGTTTGCAAGGGTAGGAAAGAGCAGAGACCGAGTCTTGCTGTTTATCTGCAATGACTGCCAGGGCAAGTGAGGACCAGCAAGACAATTCCTGCCTAGCACCTTCCTTGGAGGAGAGAGAGTGCAACGTTTCATTTTAGAATTTTGGCGCTCACGAGGGAGACGAACTTCTGTTACTGTTTGCTAGGCTAGGAAAGAGCAGAGCCCCAGTCTTGCTGTTTATCTGCAATGACTGCCAGGGCAAGTGAGGACCAGCAAGACAATTCCTGCCTAGCAGCTTCCTTGGAGGAGGGAGAGTGCAACGTTTCATTTTGCTTTTTGGAGTGCGAGATTGAGAAAAAGCACAGTGTCTGTTTGCAAGGGTAGGAAAGAGCAGAGCCCGAGTCTTGCTGTTTATCTGCAATGACTGCCAGGGCAAGTGAGGACCAGCAAGACAATTCCTGCCTAGCACCTTCCTTGGAGGAGAGAGAGTGCAACGTTTCATTTTAGCATTTTGGCGGTCACGAGGTAGACAAAGTGCTTTGGCTGTTTGCAAGGCTAGGAAAGAGCAGAGCCCCAGTCTTGCTGTTTATCTGCAATGACTGCCAGGGCAAGTGAGGACCAGCAAGACAATTCCTGCCTAGCACCTTCCTTGGAGGAGAGAGAGTGCAACGTTTCATTTTGCTTTTTGGAGTGCGAGATTGAGAAAAAGAACAGTGTCTGTTTGCAAGGGTAGGAAAGAGCAGAGCCCCAGTCTTGCTGTTTATCTGCAATGACTGCCAGGGCAAGTGAGGACCAGCAAGACAATTCCTGCCTAGCACCTTCCTTGGAGGAGAGAGAGTGCAACGTTTCATTTTAGCATTTTGGCGGTCACGAGGGAGACAAAGTGCTTTGGCTGTTTGCAAGGCTAGGAAAGAGCAGAGCCCCAGTCTTGCTGTTTATCTGCAATGACTGCCAGGGCAAGTGAGGACCAGCAAGACAATTCCTGCCTAGCAGCTTCCTTGGAGGAGGGAGAGTGCAACGTTTCATTTTGCTTTTTGGAGTGCGAGATTGAGAAAAAGCACAGTGTCTGTTTGCAAGGGTAGGAAAGAGCAGAGACCGAGTCTTGCTGTTTATCTGCAATGACTGCCAGGGCAAGTGAGGACCAGCAAGACAATTCCTGCCTAGCACCTTCCTTGGAGGAGAGAGAGTGCAACGTTTCATTTTAGCATTTTGGCGCTCACGAGGGAGACGAACTTCTGTTGCTGTTTGCTAGGCTTGGAAAGAGCAGAGCCCCAGTCTTGCTGTTTATCTGCAATGACTGCCAGGGCAAGTGAGGACCAGCAAGACAATTCCTGCCTAGCACCTTCCTTGGAGGAGAGAGAGTGCAACGTTTCATTTTAGCATTTTGGCGCTCACGAGGGAGAAAAACTGCTTTGGCTGTTTGCAAGGCTAGGAAAGAGCAGAGCCCCAGTCTTGCTGTTTATCTGCAATGACTGCCAGGGCAAGTGAGGACCAGCAAGACAATTCCTGCCTAGCACCTTCCTTGGAGGAGAGAGAGTGCAACGTTTCATTTTAGCATTTTGGCGCTCACGAGGGAGACAAACTACTTTGGCTGTTTGCAAGGCTAGGAAAGAGCAGAGCCCCAGTCTTGCTGTTTATCTGCAATGACTGCCAGGGCAAGTGAGGACCAGCAAGACAATTCCTGCCTAGCACCTTCCTTGGAGGAGAGAGAGTGCAACGTTTCATTTTGCTTTTTGGAGTGCGAGATTGAGAAAAAGCACAGTGTCTGTTTGCAAGGGTAGGAAAGAGCAGAGACCGAGTCTTGCTGTTTATCTGCAATGACTGCCAGGGCAAGTGAGGACCAGCAAGACAATTCCTGCCTAGCACCTTCCTTGGAGGAGAGAGAGTGCAACGTTTCATTTTGCTTTTTGGAGTGCGAGATTGAGAAAAAGAACAGTGTCTGTTTGCAAGGGTAGGAAAGAGCAGAGCCCCAGTCTTGCTGTTTATCTGCAATGACTGCCAGGGCAAGTGAGGACCAGCAAGACAATTCCTGCCTAGCACCTTCCTTGGAGGAGAGAGAGTGCAACGTTTCATTTTAGCATTTTGGCGCTCACGAGGGAGACAAACTGCTTTGGCTGTTTGCAAGGCTAGGAAAGAGCAGAGCCCCAGTCTTGCTGTTTATCTGCAATGACTGCCAGGGCAAGTGAGGACCAGCAAGACAATTCCTGCCTAGCACCTTCCTTGGAGGAGAGAGAGTGCAACGTTTCATTTTGCTTTTTGGAGTGCGAGATTGAGAAAAAGCACAGTGTCTGTTTGCAAGGGTAGGAAAGAGCAGAGACCGAGTCTTGCTGTTTATCTGCAATGACTGCCAGGGCAAGTGAGGACCAGCAAGACAATTCCTGCCTAGCACCTTCCTTGGAGGAGAGAGAGTGCAACGTTTCATTTTAGCATTTTGGCGCTCACGAGGGAGACGAACTTCTGTTGCTGTTTGCTAGGCTTGGAAAGAGCAGAGCCCCAGTCTTGCTGTTTATCTGCAATGACTGCCAGGGCAAGTGAGGACCAGCAAGACAATTCCTGCCTAGCACCTTCCTTGGAGGAGAGAGAGTGCAACGTTTCATTTTAGCATTTTGGAGCTCACGAGGGAGAAAAACTGCTTTGGCTGTTTGCAAGGCTAGGAAAGAGCAGAGCCCCAGTCTTGCTGTTTATCTGCAATGACTGCCAGGGCAAGTGAGGACCAGCAAGACAATTCCTGCCTAGCACCTTCCTTGGAGGAGAGAGAGTGCAACGTTTCATTTTGCTTTTTGGAGTGCGAGATTGAGAAAAAGCACAGTGTCTGTTTGCAAGGGTAGGAAAGAGCAGAGACCGAGTCTTGCTGTTTATCTGCAATGACTGCCAGGGCAAGTGAGGACCAGCAAGACAATTCCTGCCTAGCACCTTCCTTGGAGGAGAGAGAGTGCAACGTTTCATTTTAGAATTTTGGCGCTCACGAGGGAGACGAACTTCTGTTACTGTTTGCTAGGCTAGGAAAGAGCAGAGCCCCAGTCTTGCTGTTTATCTGCAATGACTGCCAGGGCAAGTGAGGACCAGCAAGACAATTCCTGCCTAGCAGCTTCCTTGGAGGAGGGAGAGTGCAACGTTTCATTTTGCTTTTTGGAGTGCGAGATTGAGAAAAAGCACAGTGTCTGTTTGCAAGGGTAGGAAAGAGCAGAGACCGAGTCTTGATGTTTATCTGCAATGACTGCCAGGGCAAGTGAGGACCAGCAAGACAATTCCTGCCTAGCACCTTCCTTGGAGGAGAGAGAGTTCAACGTTTCATTTTAGCATTTTGGCGCTCACGAGGGAGACGAACTTCTGTTGCTGTTTGCTAGGCTTGGAAAGAGCAGAGCCCCAGTCTTGCTGTTTATCTGCAATGACTGCCAGGGCAAGTGAGGACCAGCAAGACAATTCCTGCCTAGCACCTTCCTTGGAGGAGAGAGAGTGCAACGTTTCATTTTAGCATTTTGGCGCTCACGAGGGAGAAAAACTGCTTTGGCTGTTTGCAAGGCTAGGAAAGAGCAGAGCCCCAGTCTTGCTGTTTATCTGCAATGACTGCCAGGGCAAGTGAGGACCAGCAAGACAATTCCTGCCTAGCACCTTCCTTGGAGGAGAGAGAGTGCAACGTTTCATTTTGCTTTTTGGAGTGCGAGATTGAGAAAAAGCACAGTGTCTGTTTGCAAGGCTAGGAAAGAGCAGAGCCCCAGTCTTGCTGTTTATCTGCAATGACTGCCAGGGCAAGTGAGGACCAGCAAGACAATTCCTGCCTAGCACCTTCCTTGGAGGAGAGAGAGTGCAACGTTTCATTTTGCTTTTTGGAGTGCGAGATTGAGAAAAAGAACAGTGTCTGTTTGCAAGGGTAGGAAAGAGCAGAGCCCGAGTCTTGCTGTTTATCTGCAATGACTGCCAGGGCAAGTGAGGACCAGCAAGACAATTCCTGCCTAGCACCTTCCTTGGAGGAGAGAGAGTGCAACGTTTCATTTTAGCATTTTGGCGGTCACGAGGTAGACAAAGTGCTTTGGCTGTTTGCAAGGCTAGGAAAGAGCAGAGCCCCAGTCTTGCTGTTTATCTGCAATGACTGCCAGGGCAAGTGAGGACCAGCAAGACAATTCCTGCCTAGCACCTTCCTTGGAGGAGAGAGAGTGCAACGTTTCATTTTGCTTTTTGGAGTGCGAGATTGAGAAAAAGAACAGTGTCTGTTTGCAAGGGTAGGAAAGAGCAGAGCCCCAGTCTTGCTGTTTATCTGCAATGACTGCCAGGGCAAGTGAGGACCAGCAAGACAATTCCTGCCTAGCACCTTCCTTGGAGGAGAGAGAGTGCAACGTTTCATTTTAGCATTTTGGCGGTCACGAGGGAGACAAAGTGCTTTGGCTGTTTGCAAGGCTAGGAAAGAGCAGAGCCCCAGTCTTGCTGTTTATCTGCAATGACTGCCAGGGCAAGTGAGGACCAGCAAGACAATTCCTGCCTAGCAGCTTCCTTGGAGGAGGGAGAGTGCAACGTTTCATTTTGCTTTTTGGAGTGCGAGATTGAGAAAAAGCACAGTGTCTGTTTGCAAGGGTAGGAAAGAGCAGAGACCGAGTCTTGCTGTTTATCTGCAATGACTGCCAGGGCAAGTGAGGACCAGCAAGACAATTCCTGCCTAGCACCTTCCTTGGAGGAGAGAGAGTGCAACGTTTCATTTTAGCATTTTGGCGCTCACGAGGGAGACGAACTTCTGTTGCTGTTTGCTAGGCTTGGAAAGAGCAGAGCCCCAGTCTTGCTGTTTATCTGCAATGACTGCCAGGGCAAGTGAGGACCAGCAAGACAATTCCTGCCTAGCACCTTCCTTGGAGGAGAGAGAGTGCAACGTTTCATTTTAGCATTTTGGCGCTCACGAGGGAGAAAAACTGCTTTGGCTGTTTGCAAGGCTAGGAAAGAGCAGAGCCCCAGTCTTGCTGTTTATCTGCAATGACTGCCAGGGCAAGTGAGGACCAGCAAGACAATTCCTGCCTAGCACCTTCCTTGGAGGAGAGAGAGTGCAACGTTTCATTTTGCTTTTTGGAGTGCGAGATTGAGAAAAAGCACAGTGTCTGTTTGCAAGGGTAGGAAAGAGCAGAGACCGAGTCTTGCTGTTTATCTGCAATGACTGCCAGGGCAAGTGAGGACCAGCAAGACAATTCCTGCCTAGCACCTTCCTTGGAGGAGAGAGAGTGCAACGTTTCATTTTGCTTTTTGGAGTGCGAGATTGAGAAAAAGAACAGTGTCTGTTTGCAAGGGTAGGAAAGAGCAGAGCCCCAGTCTTGCTGTTTATCTGCAATGACTGCCAGGGCAAGTGAGGACCAGCAAGACAATTCCTGCCTAGCACCTTCCTTGGAGGAGAGAGAGTGCAACGTTTCATTTTAGCATTTTGGCGGTCACGAGGGAGACAAAGTGCTTTTGCTGTTTGCAAGGCTAGGAAAGAGCAGAGCCCCAGTCTTGCTGTTTATCTGCAATGACTGCCAGGGCAAGTGAGGACCAGCAAGACAATTCCTGCCTAGCACCTTCCTTGGAGGAGAGAGAGTGCAACGTTTCATTTTGCTTTTTGGAGTGCGAGATTGAGAAAAAGAACAGTGTCTGTTTGCAAGGGTAGGAAAGAGCAGAGCCCCAGTCTTGCTGTTTATCTGCAATGACTGCCAGGGCAAGTGAGGACCAGCAAGACAATTCCTGCCTAGCACCTTCCTTGGAGGAGAGAGAGTGCAACGTTTCATTTTAGCATTTTGGCGCTCACGAGGGAGAAAAACTGCTTTGGCTGTTTGCAAGGCTAGGAAAGAGCAGAGCCCCAGTCTTGCTGTTTATCTGCAATGACTGCCAGGGCAAGTGAGGACCAGCAAGACAATTCCTGCCTAGCACCTTCCTTGGAGGAGAGAGAGTGCAACGTTTCATTTTGCTTTTTGGAGTGCGAGATTGAGAAAAAGCACAGTGTCTGTTTGCAAGGGTAGGAAAGAGCAGAGACCGAGTCTTGCTGTTTATCTGCAATGACTGCCAGGGCAAGTGAGGACCAGCAAGACAATTCCTGCCTAGCACCTTCCTTGGAGGAGAGAGAGTGCAACGTTTCATTTTGCTTTTTGGAGTGCGAGATTGAGAAAAAGAACAGTGTCTGTTTGCAAGGCTAGGAAAGAGCAGAGCCCCAGTCTTGCTGTTTATCTGCAATGACTGCCAGGGCAAGTGAGGACCAGGAAGACAATTCCTGCCTAGCAGCTTCCTTGGAGGAGAGAGAGTGCAACGTTTCATTTTAGCATTTTGGCGCTCACGAGGGAGACAAACTGCTTTGGCTGTTTGCAAGGGTAGGAAAGAGCAGAGACCGAGTCTTGCTGTTTATCTGCAATGACTGCCAGGGCAAGTGAGGACCAGCAAGACAATTCCTGCCTAGCACCTTCCTTGGAGGAGAGAGAGTGCAACGTTTCATTTTGCTTTTTGGAGTGCGAGATTGAGAAAAAGAACAGTGTCTGTTTGCAAGGGTAGGAAAGAGCAGAGCCCCAGTCTTGCTGTTTATCTGCAATGACTGCCAGGGCAAGTGAGGACCAGCAAGACAATTCCTGCCTAGCACCTTCCTTGGAGGAGAGAGAGTGCAACGTTTCATTTTAGCATTTTGGCGCTCACGAGGGAGAAAAACTGCTTTGGCTGTTTGCAAGGCTAGGAAAGAGCAGAGCCCCAGTCTTGCTGTTTATCTGCAATGACTGCCAGGGCAAGTGAGGACCAGCAAGACAATTCCTGCCTAGCACCTTCCTTGGAGGAGAGAGAGTGCAACGTTTCATTTTGCTTTTTGGAGTGCGAGATTGAGAAAAAGCACAGTGTCTGTTTGCAAGGGTAGGAAAGAGCAGAGACCGAGTCTTGCTGTTTATCTGCAATGACTGCCAGGGCAAGTGAGGACCAGCAAGACAATTCCTGCCTAGCACCTTCCTTGGAGGAGAGAGAGTGCAACGTTTCATTTTGCTTTTTGGAGTGCGAGATTGAGAAAAAGAACAGTGTCTGTTTGCAAGGCTAGGAAAGAGCAGAGCCCCAGTCTTGCTGTTTATCTGCAATGACTGCCAGGGCAAGTGAGGACCAGGAAGACAATTCCTGCCTAGCAGCTTCCTTGGAGGAGAGAGAGTGCAACGTTTCATTTTAGCATTTTGGCGCTCACGAGGGAGACAAACTGCTTTGGCTGTTTGCAAGGGTAGGAAAGAGCAGAGACCGAGTCTTGCTGTTTATCTGCAATGACTGCCAGGGCAAGTGAGGACCAGCAAGACAATTCCTGCCTAGCACCTTCCTTGGAGGAGAGAGAGTGCAACGTTTCATTTTAGCATTTTGGCGCTCACGAGGGAGACGAACTTCTGTTGCTGTTTGCTAGGCTAGGAAAGAGCAGAGCCCCAGTCTTGCTGTTTATCTGCAATGACTGCCAGGGCAAGTGAGGACCAGCAAGACAATTCCTGCCTAGCACCTTCCTTGGAGGAGAGAGAGTGCAACGTTTCATTTTAGCATTGTGGCGCTCACGAGGGAGACAAACTGCTTTTGCTGTTTGCAAGGCTAGGAAAGAGCAGAGCCCCAGTCTTGCTGTTTATCTGCAATGACTGCCAGGGCAAGTGAGGACCAGCAAGACAATTCCTGCCTAGCACCTTCCTTGGAGGAGAGAGAGTGCAACGTTTCATTTTAGCATTTTGGAGTGCGAGATTGAGAAAAAGAACAGTGTCTGTTTGCAAGGGTAGGAAAGAGCAGAGCCCCAGTCTTGCTGTTTATCTGCAATGACTGCCAGGGCAAGTGAGGACCAGCAAGACAATTCCTGCCTAGCACCTTCCTTGGAGGAGAGAGAGTGCAACGTTTCATTTTAGCATTTTGGCGCTCACGAGGGAGAAAAACTGCTTTGGCTGTTTGCAAGGCTAGGAAAGAGCAGAGCCCCAGTCTTGCTGTTTATCTGCAATGACTGCCAGGGCAAGTGAGGACCAGCAAGACAATTCCTGCCTAGCACCTTCCTTGGAGGAGAGAGAGTGCAACGTTTCATTTTGCTTTTTGGAGTGCGAGATTGAGAAAAAGCACAGTGTCTGTTTGCAAGGGTAGGAAAGAGCAGAGACCGAGTCTTGCTGTTTATCTGCAATGACTGCCAGGGCAAGTGAGGACCAGCAAGACAATTCCTGCCTAGCACCTTCCTTGGAGGAGAGAGAGTGCAACGTTTCATTTTAGCATTTTGGCGCTCACGAGGGAGACAAACTGCTTTGGCTGTTTGCAAGGCTAGGAAAGAGCAGAGCCCCAGTCTTGCTGTTTATCTGCAATGACTGCCAGGGCAAGTGAGGACTAGCAAGACAATTCCTGCCTAGCACCTTCCTTGGAGGAGAGAGAGTGCAACGTTTCATTTTAGCATTTTGGCGCTCACGAGGGAGACGAACTTCTTTTGCTGTTTGCAAGGCTAGGAAAGGGCAGAGCCCCAGTCTTGCTGTTTATCTGCAATGACTGCCAGGGCAAGTGAGGACCAGCAAGACAATTATTGCCTCGCACCTTCCTTGGAGGAGAGAGAGTGCAACGTTTCATTTTAGCATTTTGGCCCTCACAAGGGAGACGAAATTCTTTTGCTATTTGCAAGGCTATGAAAGAGCAGAGCCCCAGTCTTGCTGCTTATCTGCAATGACTGCCAGGGCAAGTGAGGACCAGCAAGACAATTCCTGCCTAGCACCTTCCTTGGAGGAGAGAGAGTGCAACGTTTCATTTTAGCATTTTGGCGCTCACGAGGGAGACGAACTTCTGTTGCTGTTTGCTAGGCTTGGAAAGAGCAGAGCCCCAGTCTTGCTGTTTATCTGCAATGACTGCCAGGGCAAGTGAGGACCAGCAAGACAATTCCTGCCTAGCACCTTCCTTGGAGGAGAGAGAGTGCAACGTTTCATTTTAGCATTTTGGCGCTCACGAGGGAGACAAACTGCTTTGGCTGGTTGCAAGGCTTGGAAAGAGCAGAGCCCCAGTCTTGCTGTTTATCTGCAATGACTGCCATGGCAAGTGAGGACCAGCAAGACAATTCCTGCCTAGCACCTTCCTTGGAGGAGAGAGAGTGCAACGTTTCATTTTGCTTTTTGGAGTGCGAGATTGAGAAAAAGAACAGTGTCTGTTTGCAAGGGTAGGAAAGAGCAGAGCCCCAGTCTTGCTGTTTATCTGCAATGACTGCCAATGCAAGTGAGGACCAGCAAGACAATTCCTGCCTAGCACCTTCCTTGGAGGAGAGAGAGTGCAACGTTTCATTTTAGCATTTTGGCGCTCACGAGGGAGACAAACTGCTTTGGCTGTTTGCAAGGCTAGGAAAGAGCCCAGCCCCAGTCTTGCTGTTTATCTGCAATGACTGCCAGGGCAAGTGAGGACCAGCAAGACAATTCCTGCCTAGCACCTTCCTTGGAGGAGAGAGAGTGCAACGTTTCATTTTGCTTTTTGGAGTGCGAGATTGAGAAAAAGCACAGTGTCTGTTTGCAAGGGTAGGAAAGAGCAGAGACCGAGTCTTGCTGTTTATCTGCAATGACTGCCAGGGCAAGTGAGGACCAGCAAGACAATTCCTGCCTAGCACCTTCCTTGGAGGAGAGAGAGTGCAACGTTTCATTTTAGAATTTTGGCGCTCACGAGGGAGACGAACTTCTGTTGCTGTTTGCTAGGCTAGGAAAGAGCAGAGCCCCAGTCTTGCTGTTTATCTGCAATGACTGCCAGGGCAAGTGAGGACCAGCAAGACAATTCCTGCCTAGCACCTTCCTTGGAGGAGGGAGAGTGCAACGTTTCATTTTGCTTTTTGGAGTGCGAGATTGAGAAAAAGCACAGTGTCTGTTTGCAAGGGTAGGAAAGAGCAGAGACCGAGTCTTGCTGTTTATCTGCAATGACTGCCAGGGCAAGTGAGGACCAGCAAGACAATTCCTGCCTAGCACCTTCCTTGGAGGAGAGAGAGTGCAACGTTTCATTTTAGCATTTTGGCGCTCACGAGGGAGACGAACTTCTGTTGCTGTTTGCTAGGCTTGGAAAGAGCAGAGCCCCAGTCTTGCTGTTTATCTGCAATGACTGCCAGGGCAAGTGAGGACCAGCAAGACAATTCCTGCCTAGCACCTTCCTTGGAGGAGAGAGAGTGCAACGTTTCATTTTAGCATTTTGGCGGTCACGAGGGAGACAAACTGCTTTGGCTGTTTGCAAGGCTAGGAAAGAGCAGATCCCCAGTCTTGCTGTTTATCTGCAATGACTGCCAGGGCAAGTGAGGACCAGCAAGACAATTCCTGCCTAGCACCTTCCTTGGAGGAGAGAGAGTGCAACGTTTCATTTTAGCATTTTGGCGTTCACGAGGGAGACGAACTTCTGTTGCTGTTTGCTAGGCTAGGAAAGAGCAGAGCCCCAGTCTTGCTGTTTATCTGCAATGACTGCCAGGGCAAGTGAGGACCAGCAAGACAATTCCTGCCTAGCACCTTCCTTGGAGGAGAGAGAGTGCAACGTTTCATTTTGCTTTTTGGAGTGCGAGATTGAGAAAAAGCACAGTGTCTGTTTGCAAGGGTAGGAAAGAGCAGAGACCGAGTCTTGCTGTTTATCTGCAATGACTGCCAGGGCAAGTGAGGACCAGCAAGACAATTCCTGCCTAGCACCTTCCTTGGAGGAGAGAGAGTGCAACCTTTCATTTTAGCATTGTGGCGCTCACGAGGGAGACAAACTGCTTTTGCTGTTTCCAAGGCTAGGAAAGAGCAGAGCCCCAGTCTTGCTGTTTATCTGCAATGACTGCCAGGGCAAGTGAGGACCAGCAAGACAATTCCTGCCTAGCACCTTCCTTGGAGGAGAGAGAGTGCAACGTTTCATTTTGCTTTTTGGAGTGCGAGATTGAGAAAAAGCACAGTGTCTGTTTGCAAGGCTAGGAAAGAGCAGAGACCGAGTCTTGCTGTTTATCTGCAATGACTGCCAGGGCAAGTGAGGACCAGCAAGACAATTCCTGCCTAGCACCTTCCTTGGAGGAGAGAGAGTGCAACGTTTCATTTTGCTTTTTGGAGTGCGAGATTGAGAAAAAGAACAGTGTCTGTTTGCAAGGGTAGGAAAGAGCAGAGCCCCAGTCTTGCTGTTTATCTGCAATGACTGCCAGGGCAAGTGAGGACCAGCAAGACAATTCCTGCCTAGCACCTTCCTTGGAGGAGAGAGAGTGCAACGTTTCATTTTAGCATTTTGGCGCTCACGAGGGAGACAAACTTCTGTTGCTGTTTGCTAGGCTTGGAAAGAGCAGAGCCCCAGTCTTGCTGTTTATCTGCAATGACTGCCAGGGCAAGTGAGGACCAGCAAGACAATTCCTGCCTACCACCTTCCTTGGAGGAGAGAGAGTGCAACGTTTCATTTTGCTTTTTGGAGTGCGAGATTGAGAAAAAGCACAGTGTCTGTTTGCAAGGGTAGGAAAGAGCAGAGACCGAGTCTTGCTGTTTATCTGCAATGACTGCCAGGGCAAGTGAGGACCAGCAAGACAATTATTGCCTCGCACCTTCCTTGGAGGAGAGAGAGTGCAACGTTTCATTTTAGCATTTTGGCGCTCACGAGGGAGACGAACTTCTGTTGCTGTTTGCTAGGCTTGGAAAGAGCAGAGCCCCAGTCTTGCTGTTTATCTGCAATGACTGCCAGGGCAAGTGAGGACCAGCAAGACAATTCCTGCCTAGCACCTTCCTTGGAGGAGAGAGAGTGCAACGTTTCATTTTAGCATTTTGGCGCTCACGAGGGAGAAAAACTGCTTTGGCTGTTTGCAAGGCTAGGAAAGAGCAGAGCCCTAGTCTTGCTGTTTATCTGCAATGACTGCCAGGGCAAGTGAGGACCAGCAAGACAATTCCTGCCTAGCACCTTCCTTGGAGGAGAGAGAGTGCAACGTTTCATTTTGCTTTTTGGAGTGCGAGATTGAGAAAAAGCACAGTGTCTGTTTGCAAGGATAGGAAAGAGCAGAGACCGAGTCTTGCTGTTTATCTGCAATGACTGCCAGGGCAAGTGAGGACCAGCAAGACAATTCCTGCCTAGCACCTTCCTTGGAGGAGAGAGAGTGCAACGTTTCATTTTGCTTTTTGGAGTGCGAGATTGAGAAAAAGAACAGTGTCTGTTTGCAAGGGTAGGAAAGAGCAGAGCCCCAGTCTTGCTGTTTATCTGCAATGACTGCCAGGGCAAGTGAGGACCAGCAAGACAATTCCTGCCTAGCACCTTCCTTGGAGGAGAGAGAGTGCAACGTTTCATTTTAGCATTTTGGCGGTCACGAGGGAGACAAAGTTCTTTGGCTGTTTGCAAGGCTAGGAAAGAGCAGAGCCCCAGTCTTGCTGTTTATCTGCAATGACTGCCAGGGCAAGTGAGGACCAGCAAGACAATTCCTGCCTAGCACCTTCCTTGGAGGAGAGAGAGTGCAACGTTTCATTTTAGCATTTTGGCGCTCACGAGGGAGACGAACTTCTGTTGCTGTTTGCTAGGCTAGGAAAGAGCAGAGCCCCAGTCTTGCTGTTTATCTGCAATGACTGCCAGGGCAAGTGAGGACCAGCAAGACAATTCCTGCCTAGCACCTTCCTTGGAGGAGAGAGAGTGCAACGTTTCATTTTAGCATTTTGGCGCTCACGAGGGAGACAAACTGCTTTGGCTGTTTGCAAGGCTAGGAAAGAGCAGAGCCCCAGTCTTGCTGTTTATCTGCAATGACTGCCAGGGCAAGTGAGGACCAGCAAGACAATTCCTGCCTAGCACCTTCCTTGGAGGAGAGAGAGTGCAACGTTTCATTTTGCTTTTTGGAGTGCGAGATTGAGAAAAAGCACAGTGTCTGTTTGCAAGGGTAGGAAAGAGCAGAGACCGAGTCTTGCTGTTTATCTGCAATGACTGCCAGGGCAAGTGAGGACCAGCAAGACAATTCCTGCCTAGCACCTTCCTTGGAGGAGAGAGAGTGCAACGTTTCATTTTGCTTTTTGGAGTGCGAGATTGAGAAAAAGAACAGTGTCTGTTTGCAAGGGTAGGAAAGAGCAGAGCCCCAGTCTTGCTGTTTATCTGCAATGACTGCCAGGGCAAGTGAGGACCAGCAAGACAATTCCTGCCTAGCACCTTCCTTGGAGGAGAGAGAGTGCAACGTTTCATTTTAGCATTTTGGCGCTCACGAGGGAGACGAACTTCTGTTGCTGTTTGCTAGGCTAGGAAAGAGCAGAGCCCCAGTCTTGCTGTTTATCTGCAATGACTGCCAGGGCAAGTGAGGACCAGCAAGACAATTCCTGCCTAGCACCTTCCTTGGAGGAGAGAGAGTGCAACGTTTCATTTTCCTTTTTGGAGTGCGAGAGTGAGAAAAAGCACAGTGTCTGTTTGCAAGGGTAGGAAAGAGCAGAGACCGAGTCTTGCTGTTTATCTGCAATGACTGCCAGGGCAAGTGAGGACCAGCAAGACAATTCCTGCCTAGCACCTTCCTTGGAGGAGAGAGAGTGCAACGTTTCATTTTAGCATTTTGGCGCTCACGAGGGAGACAAACTGCTTTGGCTGTTTGCAAGGCTAGGAAAGAGCAGAGCCCCAGTCTTGCTGTTTATCTGCAATGACTGCCAGGGCAAGTGAGGACCAGCAAGACAATTCCTGCCTAGCACCTTCCTTGGAGGAGAGAGAGTGCAACGTTTCATTTTGCTTTTTGGAGTGCGAGATTGAGAAAAAGCACAGTGTCTGTTTGCAAGGGTAGGAAAGAGCAGAGACCGAGTCTTGCTGTTTATCTGCAATGACTGCCAGGGCAAGTGAGGACCAGCAAGACAATTCCTGCCTAGCACCTTCCTTGGAGGAGAGAGAGTGCAACGTTTCATTTTGCTTTTTGGAGTGCGAGATTGAGAAAAAGAACAGTGTCTGTTTGCAAGGGTAGGAAAGAGCAGAGCCCCAGTCTTGCTGTTTATCTGCAATGACTGCCAGGGCAAGTGAGGACCAGCAAGACAATTCCTGCCTAGCACCTTCCTTGTAGGAGAGAGAGTGCAACGTTTCATTTTAGCATTTTGGCGCTCACGAGGGAGAAAAACTGCTTTGGCTGTTTGCAAGGCTAGGAAAGAGCAGAGCCCCAGTCTTGCTGTTTATCTGCAATGACTGCCAGGGCAAGTGAGGACCAGCAAGACAATTCCTGCCTAGCACCTTCCTTGGAGGAGAGAGAGTGCAACGTTTCATTTTGCTTTTTGGAGTGCGAGATTGAGAAAAAGCACAGTGTCTGTTTGCAAGGGTAGGAAAGAGCAGAGACCGAGTCTTGCTGTTTATCTGCAATGACTGCCAGGGCAAGTGAGGACCAGCAAGACAATTCCTGCCTAGCACCTTCCTTGGAGGAGAGAGAGTGCAACGTTTCATTTTAGCATTTTGGCGCTCACGAGGGAGACGAACTTCTGTTGCTGTTTGCTAGGCTTGGAAAGAGCAGAGCCCCAGTCTTGCTGTTTATCTGCAATGACTGCCAGGGCAAGTGAGGACCAGCAAGACAATTCCTGCCTAGCACCTTCCTTGGAGGAGAGAGAGTGCAACGTTTCATTTTAGCATTTTGGCGCTCACGAGGGAGAAAAACTGCTTTGGCTGTTTGCAAGGCTAGGAAAGAGCAGAGCCCCAGTCTTGCTGTTTATCTGCAATGACTGCCAGGGCAAGTGAGGACCAGCAAGACAATTCCTGCCTAGCACCTTCCTTGGAGGAGAGAGAGTGCAACGTTTCATTTTGCTTTTTGGAGTGCGAGATTGAGAAAAAGCACAGTGTCTGTTTGCAAGGGTAGGAAAGAGCAGAGACCGAGTCTTGCTGTTTATCTGCAATGACTGCCAGGGCAAGTGAGGACCAGCAAGACAATTCCTGCCTAGCACCTTCCTTGGAGGAGAGAGAGTGCAACGTTTCATTTTAGAATTTTGGCGCTCACGAGGGAGACGAACTTCTGTTACTGTTTGCTAGGCTAGGAAAGAGCAGAGCCCCAGTCTTGCTGTTTATCTGCAATGACTGCCAGGGCAAGTGAGGACCAGCAAGACAATTCCTGCCTAGCAGCTTCCTTGGAGGAGGGAGAGTGCAACGTTTCATTTTGCTTTTTGGAGTGCGAGATTGAGAAAAAGCACAGTGTCTGTTTGCAAGGGTAGGAAAGAGCAGAGACCGAGTCTTGCTGTTTATCTGCAATGACTGCCAGGGCAAGTGAGGACCAGCAAGACAATTCCTGCCTAGCACCTTCCTTGGAGGAGAGAGAGTGCAACGTTTCATTTTAGCATTTTGGCGCTCACGAGGGAGACGAACTTCTGTTGCTGTTTGCTAGGCTTGGAAAGAGCAGAGCCCCAGTCTTGCTGTTTATCTGCAATGACTGCCAGGGCAAGTGAGGACCAGCAAGACAATTCCTGCCTAGCACCTTCCTTGGAGGAGAGAGAGTGCAACGTTTCATTTTAGCATTTTGGCGCTCACGAGGGAGAAAAACTGCTTTGGCTGTTTGCAAGGCTAGGAAAGAGCAGAGCCCCAGTCTTGCTGTTTATCTGCAATGACTGCCAGGGCAAGTGAGGACCAGCAAGACAATTCCTGCCTAGCACCTTCCTTGGAGGAGAGAGAGTGCAACGTTTCATTTTGCTTTTTGGAGTGCGAGATTGAGAAAAAGCACAGTGTCTGTTTGCAAGGGTAGGAAAGAGCAGAGACCGAGTCTTGCTGTTTATCTGCAATGACTGCCAGGGCAAGTGAGGACCAGCAAGACAATTCCTGCCTAGCACCTTCCTTGGAGGAGAGAGAGTGCAACGTTTCATTTTGCTTTTTGGAGTGCGAGATTGAGAAAAAGAACAGTGTCTGTTTGCAAGGGTAGGAAAGAGCAGAGCCCCAGTCTTGCTGTTTATCTGCAATGACTGCCAGGGCAAGTGAGGACCAGCAAGACAATTCCTGCCTAGCACCTTCCTTGGAGGAGAGAGAGTGCAACGTTTCATTTTAGCATTTTGGCGGTCACGAGGGAGACAAAGTGCTTTGGCTGTTTGCAAGGCTAGGAAAGAGCAGAGCCCCAGTCTTGCTGTTTATCTGCAATGACTGCCAGGGCAAGTGAGGACCAGCAAGACAATTCCTGCCTAGCACCTTCCTTGGAGGAGAGAGAGTGCAACGTTTCATTTTGCTTTTTGGAGTGCGAGATTGAGAAAAAGAACAGTGTCTGTTTGCAAGGGTAGGAAAGAGCAGAGCCCCAGTCTTGCTGTTTATCTGCAATGACTGCCAGGGCAAGTGAGGACCAGCAAGACAATTCCTGCCTAGCACCTTCCTTGGAGGAGAGAGAGTGCAACGTTTCATTTTGCTTTTTGGAGTGCGAGATTGAGAAAAAGAACACTGTCTGTTTGCAAGGGTAGGAAAGAGCAGAGACCGAGTCTTGCTGTTTATCTGCAATGACTGCCAGGGCAAGTGAGGACCAGCAAGACAATTCCTGCCTAGCACCTTCCTTGGAGGAGAGAGAGTGCAACGTTTCATTTTAGCATTTTGGCGCTCACGAGGGAGACGAACTTCTGTTGCTGTTTGCTAGGCTAGGAAAGAGCAGAGCCCCAGTCTTGCTGTTTATCTGCAATGACTGCCAGGGCAAGTGAGGACCAGCAAGACAATTCCTGCCTAGCACCTTCCTTGGAGGAGAGAGAGTGCAACGTTTCATTTTAGCATTTTGGCGCTCACGAGGGAGAAAAACTGCTTTGGCTGTTTGCAAGGCTAGGAAAGAGCAGAGCCCCAGTCTTGCTGTTTATCTGCAATGACTGCCAGGGCAAGTGAGGACCAGCAAGACAATTCCTGCCTAGCAGCTTCCTTGGAGGAGGGAGAGTGCAACGTTTCATTTTGCTTTTTGGAGTGCGAGATTGAGAAAAAGCACACTGTCTGTTTGCAAGGGTAGGAAAGAGCAGAGACCGAGTCTTGCTGTTTATCTGCAATGACTGCCAGGGCAAGTGAGGACCAGCAAGACAATTCCTGCCTAGCACCTTCCTTGGAGGAGAGAGAGTGCAACGTTTCATTTTAGCATTTTGGCGCTCACGAGGGAGACGAACTTCTGTTGCTGTTTGCTAGGCTTGGAAAGAGCAGAGCCCCAGTCTTGCT
Source organism: Phaethon aethereus (assembly GCF_964289735.1). NCBI lineage: Eukaryota > Metazoa > Chordata > Aves > Phaethontiformes > Phaethontidae > Phaethon > Phaethon aethereus. The sequence goes on along the minus strand of NW_028113834.1, from coordinate 22,459 downwards.
GTTTATCTGCAATGACTGCCAGGGCAAGTGAGGACCAGCAAGACAATTCCTGCCTAGCACCTTCCTTGGAGGAGAGAGAGTGCAACGTTTCATTTTAGCATTTTGGCGCTCACGAGGGAGAAAAACTGCTTTGGCTGTTTGCAAGGCTAGGAAAGAGCAGAGCCCCAGTCTTGCTGTTTATCTGCAATGACTGCCAGGGCAAGTGAGGACCAGCAAGACAATTCCTGCCTAGCACCTTCCTTGGAGGAGAGAGAGTGCAACGTTTCATTTTGCTTTTTGGAGTGCGAGATTGAGAAAAAGCACAGTGTCTGTTTGCAAGGGTAGGAAAGAGCAGAGACCGAGTCTTCCTGTTTATCTGCAATGACTGCCAGGGCAAGTGAGGACCAGCAAGACAATTCCTGCCTAGCACCTTCCTTGGAGGAGAGAGAGTGCAACGTTTCATTTTAGCATTTTGGCGGTCACGAGGGAGACAAAGTGCTTTGGCTGTTTGCAAGGCTAGGAAAGAGCAGAGCCCCAGTCTTGCTGTTTATCTGCAATGACTGCCAGGGCAAGTGAGGACCAGCAAGACAATTCCTGCCTAGCACCTTCCTTGGAGGAGAGAGAGTGCAACGTTTCATTTTGCTTTTTGGAGTGCGAGATTGAGAAAAAGAACAGTGTCTGTTTGCAAGGGTAGGAAAGAGCAGAGCCCCAGTCTTGCTGTTTATCTGCAATGACTGCCAGGGCAAGTGAGGACCAGCAAGACAATTCCTGCCTAGCACCTTCCTTGGAGGAGAGAGAGTGCAACGTTTCATTTTAGCATTTTGGCGCTCACGAGGGAGAAAAACTGCTTTGGCTGTTTGCAAGGCTAGGAAAGAGCAGAGCCCCAGTCTTGCTGTTTATCTGCAATGACTGCCAGGGCAAGTGAGGACCAGCAAGACAATTCCTGCCTAGCACCTTCCTTGGAGGAGAGAGAGTGCAACGTTTCATTTTGCTTTTTGGAGTGCGAGATTGAGAAAAAGCACAGTGTCTGTTTGCAAGGGTAGGAAAGAGCAGAGACCGAGTCTTGCTGTTTATCTGCAATGACTGCCAGGGCAAGTGAGGACCAGCAAGACAATTCCTGCCTAGCACCTTCCTTGGAGGAGAGAGAGTGCAACGTTTCATTTTGCTTTTTGGAGTGCGAGATTGAGAAAAAGAACAGTGTCTGTTTGCAAGGGTAGGAAAGAGCAGAGCCCCAGTCTTGCTGTTTATCTGCAATGACTGCCAGGGCAAGTGAGGACCAGCAAGACAATTCCTGCCTAGCACCTTCCTTGTAGGAGAGAGAGTGCAACGTTTCATTTTAGCATTTTGGCGGTCACGAGGGAGACAAAGTGCTTTGGCTGTTTGCAAGGCTAGGAAAGAGCAGAGCCCCAGTCTTGCTGTTTATCTGCAATGACTGCCAGGGCAAGTGAGGACCAGCAAGACAATTCCTGCCTAGCACCTTCCTTGGAGGAGAGAGAGTGCAACGTTTCATTTTAGCATTTTGGCGCTCACGAGGGAGACGAACTTCTGTTGCTGTTTGCTAGGCTAGGAAAGAGCAGAGCCCCAGTCTTGCTGTTTATCTGCAATGACTGCCAGGGCAAGTGAGGACCAGCAAGACAATTCCTGCCTAGCACCTTCCTTGGAGGAGAGAGAGTGCAACGTTTCATTTTAGCATTGTGGCGCTCACGAGGGAGACAAACTGCTTTTGCTGTTTGCAAGGCTAGGAAAGAGCAGAGCCCCAGTCTTGCTGTTTATCTGCAATGACTGCCAGGGCAAGTGAGGACCAGCAAGACAATTCCTGCCTAGCACCTTCCTTGGAGGAGAGAGAGTGCAACGTTTCATTTTAGCATTTTGGAGTGCGAGATTGAGAAAAAGAACAGTGTCTGTTTGCAAGGGTAGGAAAGAGCAGAGCCCCAGTCTTGCTGTTTATCTGCAATGACTGCCAGGGCAAGTGAGGACCAGCAAGACAATTCCTGCCTAGCACCTTCCTTGGAGGAGAGAGAGTGCAACGTTTCATTTTAGCATTTTGGCGCTCACGAGGGAGAAAAACTGCTTTGGCTGTTTGCAAGGCTAGGAAAGAGCAGAGCCCCAGTCTTGCTGTTTATCTGCAATGACTGCCAGGGCAAGTGAGGACCAGCAAGACAATTCCTGCCTAGCACCTTCCTTGGAGGAGAGAGAGTGCAACGTTTCATTTTGCTTTTTGGAGTGCGAGATTGAGAAAAAGCACAGTGTCTGTTTGCAAGGGTAGGAAAGAGCAGAGACCGAGTCTTGCTGTTTATCTGCAATGACTGCCAGGGCAAGTGAGGACCAGCAAGACAATTCCTGCCTAGCACCTTCCTTGGAGGAGAGAGAGTGCAACGTTTCATTTTAGCATTTTGGCGCTCACGAGGGAGACAAACTGCTTTGGCTGTTTGCAAGGCTAGGAAAGAGCAGAGCCCCAGTCTTGCTGTTTATCTGCAATGACTGCCAGGGCAAGTGAGGACTAGCAAGACAATTCCTGCCTAGCACCTTCCTTGGAGGAGAGAGAGTGCAACGTTTCATTTTAGCATTTTGGCGCTCACGAGGGAGACGAACTTCTTTTGCTGTTTGCAAGGCTAGGAAAGGGCAGAGCCCCAGTCTTGCTGTTTATCTGCAATGACTGCCAGGGCAAGTGAGGACCAGCAAGACAATTATTGCCTCGCACCTTCCTTGGAGGAGAGAGAGTGCAACGTTTCATTTTAGCATTTTGGCCCTCACAAGGGAGACGAAATTCTTTTGCTATTTGCAAGGCTATGAAAGAGCAGAGCCCCAGTCTTGCTGCTTATCTGCAATGACTGCCAGGGCAAGTGAGGACCAGCAAGACAATTCCTGCCTAGCACCTTCCTTGGAGGAGAGAGAGTGCAACGTTTCATTTTAGCATTTTGGCGCTCACGAGGGAGACGAACTTCTGTTGCTGTTTGCTAGGCTTGGAAAGAGCAGAGCCCCAGTCTTGCTGTTTATCTGCAATGACTGCCAGGGCAAGTGAGGACCAGCAAGACAATTCCTGCCTAGCACCTTCCTTGGAGGAGAGAGAGTGCAACGTTTCATTTTAGCATTTTGGCGCTCACGAGGGAGACAAACTGCTTTGGCTGTTTGCAAGGCTAGGAAAGAGCAGAGCCCCAGTCTTGCTGTTTATCTGCAATGACTGCCAGGGCAAGTGAGGACCAGCAAGACAATTCCTGCCTAGCACCTTCCTTGGAGGAGAGAGAGTGCAACGTTTCATTTTGCTTTTTGGAGTGCGAGATTGAGAAAAAGCACAGTGTCTGTTTGCAAGGGTAGGAAAGAGCAGAGCCCCAGTCTTGCTGTTTATCTGCAATGACTGCCAGGGCAAGTGAGGACTAGCAAGACAATTCCTGCCTAGCACCTTCCTTGGAGGAGAGAGAGTGCAACGTTTCATTTTAGCATTTTGGCGCTCACGAGGGAGACGAACTTCTTTTGCTGTTTGCAAGGCTAGGAAAGGGCAGAGCCCCAGTCTTGCTGTTTATCTGCAATGACTGCCAGGGCAAGTGAGGACCAGCAAGACAATTATTGCCTCGCACCTTCCTTGGAGGAGAGAGAGTGCAACGTTTCATTTTAGCATTTTGGCCCTCACAAGGGAGACGAAATTCTTTTGCTATTTGCAAGGCTATGAAAGAGCAGAGCCCCAGTCTTGCTGCTTATCTGCAATGACTGCCAGGGCAAGTGAGGACCAGCAAGACAATTCCTGCCTAGCACCTTCCTTGGAGGAGAGAGAGTGCAACGTTTCATTTTAGCATTTTGGCGCTCACGAGGGAGACGAACTTCTGTTGCTGTTTGCTAGGCTTGGAAAGAGCAGAGCCCCAGTCTTGCTGTTTATCTGCAATGACTGCCAGGGCAAGTGAGGACCAGCAAGACAATTCCTGCCTAGCACCTTCCTTGGAGGAGAGAGAGTGCAACGTTTCATTTTAGCATTTTGGCGCTCACGAGGGAGACAAACTGCTTTGGCTGTTTGCAAGGCTAGGAAAGAGCAGAGCCCCAGTCTTGCTGTTTATCTGCAATGACTGCCAGGGCAAGTGAGGACCAGCAAGACAATTCCTGCCTAGCACCTTCCTTGGAGGAGAGAGAGTGCAACGTTTCATTTTGCTTTTTGGAGTGCGAGATTGAGAAAAAGCACAGTGTCTGTTTGCAAGGGTAGGAAAGAGCAGAGCCCCAGTCTTGCTGTTTATCTGCAATGACTGCCAGGGCAAGTGAGGACCAGCAAGACAATTCCTGCCTAGCACCTTCCTTGGAGGAGAGAGAGTGCAACGTTTCATTTTAGCATTTTGGCGCTCACGAGGGAGACAAACTGCTTTGGCTGTTTGCAAGGCTAGGAAAGAGCAGAGCCCCAGTCTTGCTGTTTATCTGCAATGACTGCCAGGGCAAGTGAGGACCAGCAAGACAATTCCTGCCTAGCACCTTCCTTGGAGGAGAGAGAGTGCAACGTTTCATTTTGCTTTTTGGAGTGCGAGATTGAGAAAAAGCACAGTGTCTGTTTGCAAGGGTAGGAAAGAGCAGAGACCGAGTCTTGCTCTTTATCTGCAATGACTGCCAGGGCAAGTGAGGACCAGCAAGACAATTCCTGCCTAGCACCTTCCTTGGAGGAGAGAGAGTGCAACGTTTCATTTTAGAATTTTGGCGCTCACGAGGGAGACGAACTTCTGTTACTGTTTGCTAGGCTAGGAAAGAGCAGAGCCCCAGTCTTGCTGTTTATCTGCAATGACTGCCAGGGCAAGTGAGGACCAGCAAGACAATTCCTGCCTAGCACCTTCCTTGGAGGAGGGAGAGTGCAACGTTTCATTTTGCTTTTTGGAGTGCGAGATTGAGAAAAAGCACAGTGTCTGTTTGCAAGGGTAGGAAAGAGCAGAGACCGAGTCTTGCTGTTTATCTGCAATGACTGCCAGGGCAAGTGAGGACCAGCAAGACAATTCCTGCCTAGCACCTTCCTTGGAGGAGAGAGAGTGCAACGTTTCATTTTAGCATTTTGGCGATCACGAGGGAGACGAACTTCTGTTGCTGTTTGCTAGGCTTGGAAAGAGCAGAGCCCCAGTCTTGCTGTTTATCTGCAATGACTGCCAGGGCAAGTGAGGACCAGCAAGACAATTCCTGCCTAGCACCTTCCTTGGAGGAGAGAGAGTGCAACGTTTCATTTTAGCATTTTGGCGCTCACGAGGGAGACAAACTGCTTTGGCTGTTTGCAAGGCTAGGAAAGAGCAGATCCCCAGTCTTGCTGTTTATCTGCAATGACTGCCAGGGCAAGTGAGGACCAGCAAGACAATTCCTGCCTAGCACCTTCCTTGGAGGAGAGAGAGTGCAACGTTTCATTTTAGCATTTTGGCGTTCACGAGGGAGACGAACTTCTGTTGCTGTTTGCTAGGCTAGGAAAGAGCAGAGCCCCAGTCTTGCTGTTTATCTGCAATGACTGCCAGGGCAAGTGAGGACCAGCAAGACAATTCCTGCCTAGCACCTTCCTTGGAGGAGAGAGAGTGCAACGTTTCATTTTGCTTTTTGGAGTGCGAGATTGAGAAAAAGCACAGTGTCTGTTTGCAAGGGTAGGAAAGAGCAGAGACCGAGTCTTGCTGTTTATCTGCAATGACTGCCAGGGCAAGTGAGGACCAGCAAGACAATTCCTGCCTAGCACCTTCCTTGTAGGAGAGAGAGTGCAACCTTTCATTTTAGTATTGTGGCGCTCACGAGGGAGACAAACTGCTTTTGCTGTTTGCAAGGCTAGGAAAGAGCAGAGCCCCAGTCTTGCTGTTTATCTGCAATGACTGCCAGGGCAAGTGAGGACCAGCAAGACAATTCCTGCCTAGCACCTTCCTTGGAGGAGAGAGAGTGCAACGTTTCATTTTGCTTTTTGGAGTGCGAGATTGAGAAAAAGAACAGTGTCTGTTTGCAAGGGTAGGAAAGAGCAGAGCCCCAGTCTTGCTGTTTATCTGCAATGACTGCCAATGCAAGTGAGGACCAGCAAGACAATTCCTGCCTAGCACCTTCCTTGGAGGAGAGAGAGTGCAACGTTTCATTTTAGCATTTTGGCGCTCACGAGGGAGACAAACTGCTTTGGCTGTTTGCAAGGCTAGGAAAGAGCAGAGCCCCAGTCTTGCTGTTTATCTGCAATGACTGCCAGGGCAAGTGAGGACCAGCAAGACAATTCCTGCCTAGCACCTTCCTTGGAGGAGAGAGAGTGCAACGTTTCATTTTGCTTTTTGGAGTGCGAGATTGAGAAAAAGCACAGTGTCTGTTTGCAAGGGTAGGAAAGAGCAGAGACCGAGTCTTGCTGTTTATCTGCAATGACTGCCAGGGCAAGTGAGGACCAGCAAGACAATTCCTGCCTAGCACCTTCCTTGGAGGAGAGAGAGTGCAACGTTTCATTTTAGAATTTTGGCGCTCACGAGGGAGACGAACTTCTGTTACTGTTTGCTAGGCTAGGAAAGAGCAGAGCCCCAGTCTTGCTGTTTATCTGCAATGACTGCCAGGGCAAGTGAGGACCAGCAAGACAATTCCTGCCTAGCACCTTCCTTGGAGGAGGGAGAGTGCAACGTTTCATTTTGCTTTTTGGAGTGCGAGATTGAGAAAAAGCACAGTGTCTGTTTGCAAGGGTAGGAAAGAGCAGAGACCGAGTCTTGCTGTTTATCTGCAATGACTGCCAGGGCAAGTGAGGACCAGCAAGACAATTCCTGCCTAGCACCTTCCTTGGAGGAGAGAGAGTGCAACGTTTCATTTTAGCATTTTGGCGCTCACGAGGGAGACGAACTTCTGTTGCTGTTTGCTAGGCTTGGAAAGAGCAGAGCCCCAGTCTTGCTGTTTATCTGCAATGACTGCCAGGGCAAGTGAGGACCAGCAAGACAATTCCTGCCTAGCACCTTCCTTGGAGGAGAGAGAGTGCAACGTTTCATTTTAGCATTTTGGCGCTCACGAGGGAGAAAAACTGCTTTGGCTGTTTGCAAGGCTAGGAAAGAGCAGAGCCCCAGTCTTGCTGTTTATCTGCAATGACTGCCAGGGCAAGTGAGGACCAGCAAGACAATTCCTGCCTAGCACCTTCCTTGGAGGAGAGAGAGTGCAACGTTTCATTTTGCTTTTTGGAGTGCGAGATTGAGAAAAAGCACAGTGTCTGTTTGCAAGGGTAGGAAAGAGCAGAGACCGAGTCTTGCTGTTTATCTGTAATGACTGCCAGGGCAAGTGAGGACCAGCAAGACAATTCCTGCCTAGCACCTTCCTTGGAGGAGAGAGAGTGCAACGTTTCATTTTGCTTTTTGGAGTGCGAGATTGATAAAAAGAACAGTGTCTGTTTGCAAGGGTAGGAAAGAGCAGAGCCCCAGTCTTGCTGTTTATCTGCAATGACTGCCAGGGCAAGTGAGGACCAGCAAGACAATTCCTGCCTAGCACCTTCCTTGGAGGAGAGAGAGTGCAACGTTTCATTTTAGCATTTTGGCGGTCACGAGGGAGACAAAGTGCTTTGGCTGTTTGCAAGGCTAGGAAAGAGCAGAGCCCCAGTCTTGCTGTTTATCTGCAATGACTGCCAGGGCAAGTGAGGACCAGCAAGAAAATTCCTGCCTAGCACCTTCCTTGGAGGAGAGAGAGTGCAACGTTTCATTTTGCTTTTTGGAGTGCGAGATTGAGAAAAAGAACAGTGTCTGTTTGCAAGGGTAGGAAAGAGCAGAGCCCCAGTCTTGCTGTTTATCTGCAATGACTGCCAGGGCAAGTGAGGACCAGCAAGACAATTCCTGCCTAGCACCTTCCTTGGAGGAGAGAGAGTGCAACGTTTCATTTTAGCATTTTGGCGCTCACGAGGGAGACAAAGTGCTTTGGCTGTTTGCAAGGCTAGGAAAGAGCAGAGCCCCAGTCTTGCTGTTTATCTGCAATGACTGCCAGGGCAAGTGAGGACCAGCAAGACAATTCCTGCCTAGCACCTTCCTTGGAGGAGAGAGAGTGCAACGTTTCATTTTGCTTTTTGGAGTGCGAGATTGAGAAAAAGCACAGTGTCTGTTTGCAAGGGTAGGAAAGAGCAGAGACCGAGTCTTGCTGTTTATCTGCAATGACTGCCAGGGCAAGTGAGGACCAGCAAGACAATTCCTGCCTAGCACCTTCCTTGGAGGAGAGAGAGTGCAACGTTTCATTTTGCTTTTTGGAGTGCGAGATTGAGAAAAAGAACAGTGTCTGTTTGCAAGGGTAGGAAAGAGCAGAGCCCCAGTCTTGCTGTTTATCTGCAATGACTGCCAGGGCAAGTGAGGACCAGCAAGACAATTCCTGCCTAGCACCTTCCTTGTAGGAGAGAGAGTGCAACGTTTCATTTTAGCATTTTGGCGGTCACGAGGGAGACAAAGTGCTTTGGCTGTTTGCAAGGCTAGGAAAGAGCAGAGCCCCAGTCTTGCTGTTTATCTGCAATGACTGCCAGGGCAAGTGAGGACCAGCAAGACAATTCCTGCCTAGCACCTTCCTTGGAGGAGAGAGAGTGCAACGTTTCATTTTAGCATTTTGGCGCTCACGAGGGAGACGAACTTCTGTTGCTGTTTGCTAGGCTAGGAAAGAGCAGAGCCCCAGTCTTGCTGTTTATCTGCAATGACTGCCAGGGCAAGTGAGGACCAGCAAGACAATTCCTGCCTAGCACCTTCCTTGGAGGAGAGAGAGTGCAACGTTTCATTTTAGCATTGTGGCGCTCACGAGGGAGACAAACTGCTTTTGCTGTTTGCAAGGCTAGGAAAGAGCAGAGCCCCAGTCTTGCTGTTTATCTGCAATGACTGCCAGGGCAAGTGAGGACCAGCAAGACAATTCCTGCCTAGCACCTTCCTTGGAGGAGAGAGAGTGCAACGTTTCATTTTAGCATTTTGGAGTGCGAGATTGAGAAAAAGAACAGTGTCTGTTTGCAAGGGTAGGAAAGAGCAGAGCCCCAGTCTTGCTGTTTATCTGCAATGACTGCCAGGGCAAGTGAGGACCAGCAAGACAATTCCTGCCTAGCACCTTCCTTGGAGGAGAGAGAGTGCAACGTTTCATTTTAGCATTTTGGCGCTCACGAGGGAGAAAAACTGCTTTGGCTGTTTGCAAGGCTAGGAAAGAGCAGAGCCCCAGTCTTGCTGTTTATCTGCAATGACTGCCAGGGCAAGTGAGGACCAGCAAGACAATTCCTGCCTAGCACCTTCCTTGGAGGAGAGAGAGTGCAACGTTTCATTTTGCTTTTTGGAGTGCGAGATTGAGAAAAAGCACAGTGTCTGTTTGCAAGGGTAGGAAAGAGCAGAGACCGAGTCTTGCTGTTTATCTGCAATGACTGCCAGGGCAAGTGAGGACCAGCAAGACAATTCCTGCCTAGCACCTTCCTTGGAGGAGAGAGAGTGCAACGTTTCATTTTAGCATTTTGGCGCTCACGAGGGAGACAAACTGCTTTGGCTGTTTGCAAGGCTAGGAAAGAGCAGAGCCCCAGTCTTGCTGTTTATCTGCAATGACTGCCAGGGCAAGTGAGGACTAGCAAGACAATTCCTGCCTAGCACCTTCCTTGGAGGAGAGAGAGTGCAACGTTTCATTTTAGCATTTTGGCGCTCACGAGGGAGACGAACTTCTTTTGCTGTTTGCAAGGCTAGGAAAGGGCAGAGCCCCAGTCTTGCTGTTTATCTGCAATGACTGCCAGGGCAAGTGAGGACCAGCAAGACAATTATTGCCTTGCACCTTCCTTGGAGGAGAGAGAGTGCAACGTTTCATTTTAGCATTTTGGCCCTCACAAGGGAGACGAAATTCTTTTGCTATTTGCAAGGCTATGAAAGAGCAGAGCCCCAGTCTTGCTGCTTATCTGCAATGACTGCCAGGGCAAGTGAGGACCAGCAAGACAATTCCTGCCTAGCACCTTCCTTGGAGGAGAGAGAGTGCAACGTTTCATTTTAGCATTTTGGCGCTCACGAGGGAGACGAACTTCTGTTGCTGTTTGCTAGGCTTGGAAAGAGCAGAGCCCCAGTCTTGCTGTTTATCGGCAATGACTGCCAGGGCAAGTGAGGACCAGCAAGACAATTCCTGCCTAGCACCTTCCTTGGAGGAGAGAGAGTGCAACCTTTCATTTTAGCATTTTGGCGCTCACGAGGGAGACAAACTGCTTTGGCTGTTTGCAAGGCTAGGAAAGAGCAGAGCCCCAGTCTTGCTGTTTATCTGCAATGACTGCCAGGGCAAGTGAGGACCAGCAAGACAATTCCTGCCTAGCACCTTCCTTGGAGGAGAGAGAGTGCAACGTTTCATTTTGCTTTTTGGAGTGCGAGATTGAGAAAAAGCACAGTGTCTGTTTGCAAGGGTAGGAAAGAGCAGAGACCGAGTCTTGCTCTTTATCTGCAATGACTGCCAGGGCAAGTGAGGACCAGCAAGACAATTCCTGCCTAGCACCTTCCTTGGAGGAGAGAGAGTGCAACGTTTCATTTTAGAATTTTGGCGCTCACGAGGGAGACGAACTTCTGTTACTGTTTGCTAGGCTAGGAAAGAGCAGAGCCCCAGTCTTGCTGTTTATCTGCAATGACTGCCAGGGCAAGTGAGGACCAGCAAGACAATTCCTGCCTAGCAGCTTCCTTGGAGGAGGGAGAGTGCAACGTTTCATTTTGCTTTTTGGAGTGCGAGATTGAGAAAAAGCACAGTGTCTGTTTGCAAGGGTAGGAAAGAGCAGAGACCGAGTCTTGCTGTTTATCTGCAATGACTGCCAGGGCAAGTGAGGACCAGCAAGACAATTCCTGCCTAGCACCTTCCTTGGAGGAGAGAGAGTGCAACGTTTCATTTTAGCATTTTGGCGCTCACGAGGGAGACGAACTTCTGTTGCTGTTTGCTAGGCTTGGAAAGAGCAGAGCCCCAGTCTTGCTGTTTATCTGCAATGACTGCCAGGGCAAGTGAGGACCAGCAAGACAATTCCTGCCTAGCACCTTCCTTGGAGGAGAGAGAGTGCAACGTTTCATTTTAGCATTTTGGCGCTCACGAGGGAGAAAAACTGCTTTGGCTGTTTGCAAGGCTAGGAAAGAGCAGAGCCCCAGTCTTGCTGTTTATCTGCAATGACTGCCAGGGCAAGTGAGGACCAGCAAGACAATTCCTGCCTAGCACCTTCCTTGGAGGAGAGAGAGTGCAACGTTTCATTTTGCTTTTTGGAGTGCGAGATTGAGAAAAAGCACAGTGTCTGTTTGCAAGGGTAGGAAAGAGCAGAGACCGAGTCTTGCTGTTTATCTGCAATGACTGCCAGGGCAAGTGAGGACCAGCAAGACAATTCCTGCCTAGCACCTTCCTTGGAGGAGAGAGAGTGCAACGTTTCATTTTGCTTTTTGGAGTGCGAGATTGAGAAAAAGAACAGTGTCTGTTTACAAGGGTAGGAAAGAGCAGAGCCCCAGTCTTGCTGTTTATCTGCAATGACTGCCAGGGCAAGTGAGGACCAGCAAGACAATTCCTGCCTAGCACCTTCCTTGGAGGAGAGAGAGTGCAACGTTTCATTTTAGCATTTTGGCGCTCACGAGGGAGACAAACTGCTTTGGCTGTTTGCAAGGCTAGGAAAGAGCAGAGCCCCAGTCTTGCTGTTTATCTGCAATGACTGCCAGGGCAAGTGAGGACAGCAAGACAATTCCTGCCTAGCACCTTCCTTGGAGGAGAGAGAGTGCAACGTTTCATTTTGCTTTTTGGAGTGCGAGATTGAGAAAAAGCACAGTGTCTGTTTGCAAGGGTAGGAAAGAGCAGAGACCGAGTCTTGCTGTTTATCTGCAATGACTGCCAGGGCAAGTGAGGACCAGCAAGACAATTCCTGCCTAGCACCTTCCTTGGAGGAGAGAGAGTGCAACGTTTCATTTTAGCATTTTGGCGCTCACGAGGGAGACGAACTTCTGTTGCTGTTTGCTAGGCTTGGAAAGAGCAGAGCCCCAGTCTTGCTGTTTATCTGCAATGACTGCCAGGGCAAGTGAGGACCAGCAAGACAATTCCTGCCTAGCACCTTCCTTGGAGGAGAGAGAGTGCAACGTTTCATTTTAGCATTTTGGCGCTCACGAGGGAGAAAAACTGCTTTGGCTGTTTGCAAGGCTAGGAAAGAGCAGAGCCCCAGTCTTGCTGTTTATCTGCAATGACTGCCAGGGCAAGTGAGGACCAGCAAGACAATTCCTGCCTAGCACCTTCCTTGGAGGAGAGAGAGTGCAACGTTTCATTTTGCTTTTTGGAGTGCGAGATTGAGAAAAAGCACAGTGTCTGTTTGCAAGGGTAGGAAAGAGCAGAGACCGAGTCTTGCTGTTTATCTGCAATGACTGCCAGGGCAAGTGAGGACCAGCAAGACAATTCCTGCCTAGCACCTTCCTTGGAGGAGAGAGAGTGCAACGTTTCATTTTGCTTTTTGGAGTGCGAGATTGAGAAAAAGAACAGTGTCTGTTTACAAGGGTAGGAAAGAGCAGAGCCCCAGTCTTGCTGTTTATCTGCAATGACTGCCAGGGCAAGTGAGGACCAGCAAGACAATTCCTGCCTAGCACCTTCCTTGGAGGAGAGAGAGTGCAACGTTTCATTTTAGCATTTTGGCGCTCACGAGGGAGACAAACTGCTTTGGCTGTTTGCAAGGCTAGGAAAGAGCAGAGCCCCAGTCTTGCTGTTTATCTGCAATGACTGCCAGGGCAAGTGAGGACCAGCAAGACAATTCCTGCCTAGCACCTTCCTTGGAGGAGAGAGAGTGCAACGTTTCATTTTGCTTTTTGGAGTGCGAGATTGAGAAAAAGCACAGTGTCTGTTTGCAAGGGTAGGAAAGAGCAGAGACCAAGTCTTGCTGTTTATCTGCAATGACTGCCAGGGCAAGTGAGGACCAGCAAGACAATTCCTGCCTAGCACCTTCCTTGGAGGAGAGAGAGTGCAACGTTTCATTTTGCTTTTTGGAGTGCGAGATTGAGAAAAAGAACAGTGTCTGTTTGCAAGGGTAGGAAAGAGCAGAGACCGAGTCTTGCTGTTTATCTGCAATGACTGCCAGGGCAAGTGAGGACCACCAAGACAATTCCTGCCTAGCACCTTCCTTGGAGGAGAGAGAGTGCAACGTTTCATTTTAGCATTTTGGCGCTCACGAGGGAGACAAACTGCTTTGGCTGTTTGCAAGGCTAGGAAAGAGCAGAGCCCCAGTCTTGCTGTTTATCTGCAATGACTGCCAGGGCAAGTGAGGACCAGCAAGACAATTCCTGCCTAGCACCTTCCTTGGAGGAGAGAGAGTGCAACGTTTCATTTTGCTTTTTGGAGTGCGAGATTGAGAAAAAGCACAGTGTCTGTTTGCAAGGGTAGGAAAGAGCAGAGACCGAGTCTTGCTGTTTATCTGCAATGACTGCCAGGGCAAGTGAGGACCAGCAAGACAATTCCTGCCTAGCACCTTCCTTGGAGGAGAGAGAGTGCAACGTTTCATTTTAGAATTTTGGCGCTCACGAGGGAGACGAACTTCTGTTACTGTTTGCTAGGCTAGGAAAGAGCAGAGCCCCAGTCTTGCTGTTTATCTGCAATGACTGCCAGGGCAAGTGAGGACCAGCAAGACAATTCCTGCCTAGCACCTTCCTTGGAGGAGGGAGAGTGCAACGTTTCATTTTGCTTTTTGGAGTGCGAGATTGAGAAAAAGCACAGTGTCTGTTTGCAAGGGTAGGAAAGAGCAGAGACCGAGTCTTGCTGTTTATCTGCAATGACTGCCAGGGCAAGTGAGGACCAGCAAGACAATTCCTGCCTAGCACCTTCCTTGGAGGAGAGAGAGTGCAACGTTTCATTTTAGCATTTTGGCCCTCACGAGGGAGACGAACTTCTGTTGCTGTTTGCTAGGCTTGGAAAGAGCAGAGCCCCAGTCTTGCTGTTTATCTGCAATGACTGCCAGGGCAAGTGAGGACCAGCAAGACAATTCCTGCCTAGCACCTTCCTTGGAGGAGAGAGAGTGCAACGTTTCATTTTAGCATTTTGGCGGTCACGAGGGAGACAAACTGCTTTGGCTGTTTGCAAGGCTAGGAAAGAGCAGATCCCCAGTCTTGCTGTTTATCTGCAATGACTGCCAGGGCAAGTGAGGACCAGCAAGACAATTCCTGCCTAGCACCTTCCTTGGAGGAGAGAGAGTGCAACGTTTCATTTTAGCATTTTGGCGTTCACGAGGGAGACGAACTTCTGTTGCTGTTTGCTAGGCTAGGAAAGAGCAGAGCCCCAGTCTTGCTGTTTATCTGCAATGACTGCCAGGGCAAGTGAGGACCAGCAAGACAATTCCTGCCTAGCACCTTCCTTGGAGGAGAGAGAGTGCAACGTTTCATTTTGCTTTTTGGAGTGCGAGATTGAGAAAAAGCACAGTGTCTGTTTGCAAGGGTAGGAAAGAGCAGAGACCGAGTCTTGCTGTTTATCTGCAATGACTGCCAGGGCAAGTGAGGACCAGCAAGACAATTCCTGCCTAGCACCTTCCTTGTAGGAGAGAGAGTGCAACCTTTCATTTTAGCATTGTGGCGCTCACGAGGGAGACAAACTGCTTTTGCTGTTTGCAAGGCTAGGAAAGAGCAGAGCCCCAGTCTTGCTGTTTATCTGCAATGACTGCCAGGGCAAGTGAGGACCAGCAAGACAATTCCTGCCTAGCACCTTCCTTGGAGGAGAGAGAGTGCAACGTTTCATTTTGCTTTTTGGAGTGCGAGATTGAGAAAAAGCACAGTGTCTGTTTGCAAGGGTAGGAAAGAGCAGAGACCGAGTCTTGCTGTTTATCTGCAATGACTGCCAGGGCAAGTGAGGACCAGCAAGACAATTCCTGCCTAGCACCTTCCTTGGAGGAGAGAGAGTGCAACGTTTCATTTTGCTTTTTGGAGTGCGAGATTGAGAAAAAGAACAGTGTCTGTTTACAAGGGTAGGAAAGAGCAGAGCCCCAGTCTTGCTGTTTATCTGCAATGACTGCCAGGGCAAGTGAGGACCAGCAAGACAATTCCTGCCTAGCACCTTCCTTGGAGGAGAGAGAGTGCAACGTTTCATTTTAGCATTTTGGCGCTCACGAGGGAGACAAACTGCTTTGGCTGTTTGCAAGGCTAGGAAAGAGCAGAGCCCCAGTCTTGCTGTTTATCTGCAATGACTGCCAGGGCAAGTGAGGACCAGCAAGACAATTCCTGCCTAGCACCTTCCTTGGAGGAGAGAGAGTGCAACGTTTCATTTTGCTTTTTGGAGTGCGAGATTGAGAAAAAGCACAGTGTCTGTTTGCAAGGGTAGGAAAGAGCAGAGACCGAGTCTTGCTGTTTATCTGCAATGACTGCCAGGGCAAGTGAGGACCAGCAAGACAATTCCTGCCTAGCACCTTCCTTGGAGGAGAGAGAGTGCAACGTTTCATTTTGCTTTTTGGAGTGCGAGATTGAGAAAAAGAACAGTGTCTGTTTGCAAGGGTAGGAAAGAGCAGAGCCCCAGTCTTGCTGTTTATCTGCAATGACTGCCAGGGCAAGTGAGGACCACCAAGACAATTCCTGCCTAGCACCTTCCTTGGAGGAGAGAGAGTGCAACGTTTCATTTTAGCATTTTGGCGCTCACGAGGGAGACAAACTGCTTTGGCTGTTTGCAAGGCTAGGAAAGAGCAGAGCCCCAGTCTTGCTGTTTATCTGCAATGACTGCCAGGGCAAGTGAGGACCAGCAACACAATTCCTGCCTAGCACCTTCCTTGGAGGAGAGAGAGTGCAACGTTTCATTTTGCTTTTTGGAGTGCGAGATTGAGAAAAAGCACAGTGTCTGTTTGCAAGGGTAGGAAAGAGCAGAGACCGAGTCTTGCTGTTTATCTGCAATGACTGCCAGGGCAAGTGAGGACCAGCAAGACAATTCCTGCCTAGCACCTTCCTTGGAGGAGAGAGAGTGCAACGTTTCATTTTAGCATTTTGGCGCTCACGAGGGAGACGAACTTCTGTTGCTGTTTGCTAGGCTTGGAAAGAGCAGAGCCCCAGTCTTGCTGTTTATCTGCAATGACTGCCAGGGCAAGTGAGGACCAGCAAGACAATTCCTGCCTAGCACCTTCCTTGGAGGAGAGAGAGTGCAACGTTTCATTTTAGCATTTTGGCGCTCACGAGGGAGAAAAACTGCTTTGGCTGTTTGCAAGGCTAGGAAAGAGCAGAGCCCCAGTCTTGCTGTTTATCTGCAATGACTGCCAGGGCAAGTGAGGACCAGCAAGACAATTCCTGCCTAGCACCTTCCTTGGAGGAGGGAGAGTGCAACGTTTCATTTTGCTTTTTGGAGTGCGAGATTGAGAAAAAGCACAGTGTCTGTTTGCAAGGGTAGGAAAGAGCAGAGACCGAGTCTTGCTGTTTATCTGCAATGACTGCCAGGGCAAGTGAGGACCAGCAAGACAATTCCTGCCTAGCACCTTCCTTGGAGGAGAGAGAGTGCAACGTTTCATTTTAGCATTTTGGCGATCACGAGGGAGACGAACTTCTGTTGCTGTTTGCTAGGCTTGGAAAGAGCAGAGCCCCAGTCTTGCTGTTTATCTGCAATGACTGCCAGGGCAAGTGAGGACCAGCAAGACAATTCCTGCCTAGCACCTTCCTTGGAGGAGAGAGAGTGCAACGTTTCATTTTAGCATTTTGGCGCTCACGAGGGAGACAAACTGCTTTGGCTGTTTGCAAGGCTAGGAAAGAGCAGATCCCCAGTCTTGCTGTTTATCTGCAATGACTGCCAGGGCAAGTGAGGACCAGCAAGACAATTCCTGCCTAGCACCTTCCTTGGAGGAGAGAGAGTGCAACGTTTCATTTTAGCATTTTGGCGTTCACGAGGGAGACGAACTTCTGTTGCTGTTTGCTAGGCTAGGAAAGAGCAGAGCCCCAGTCTTGCTGTTTATCTGCAATGACTGCCAGGGCAAGTGAGGACCAGCAAGACAATTCCTGCCTAGCACCTTCCTTGGAGGAGAGAGAGTGCAACGTTTCATTTTGCTTTTTGGAGTGCGAGATTGAGAAAAAGCACAGTGTCTGTTTGCAAGGGTAGGAAAGAGCAGAGACCGAGTCTTGCTGTTTATCTGCAATGACTGCCAGGGCAAGTGAGGACCAGCAAGACAATTCCTGCCTAGCACCTTCCTTGTAGGAGAGAGAGTGCAACCTTTCATTTTAGCATTGTGGCGCTCACGAGGGAGATAAACTGCTTTTGCTGTTTGCAAGGCTAGGAAAGAGCAGAGCCCCAGTCTTGCTGTTTATCTGCAATGACTGCCAGGGCAAGTGAGGACCAGCAAGACAATTCCTGCCTAGCACCTTCCTTGGAGGAGAGAGAGTGCAACGTTTCATTTTGCTTTTTGGAGTGCGAGATTGAGAAAAAGCACAGTGTCTGTTTGCAAGGGTAGGAAAGAGCAGAGACCGAGTCTTGCTGTTTATCTGCAATGACTGCCAGGGCAAGTGAGGACCAGCAAGACAATTCCTGCCTAGCACCTTCCTTGGAGGAGAGAGAGTGCAACGTTTCATTTTGCTTTTTGGAGTGCGAGATTGAGAAAAAGAACAGTGTCTGTTTACAAGGGTAGGAAAGAGCAGAGCCCCAGTCTTGCTGTTTATCTGCAATGACTGCCAGGGCAAGTGAGGACCAGCAAGACAATTCCTGCCTAGCACCTTCCTTGGAGGAGAGAGAGTGCAACGTTTCATTTTAGCATTTTGGCGCTCACGAGGGAGACAAACTGCTTTGGCTGTTTGCAAGGCTAGGAAAGAGCAGAGCCCCAGTCTTGCTGTTTATCTGCAATGACTGCCAGGGCAAGTGAGGACCAGCAAGACAATTCCTGCCTAGCACCTTCCTTGGAGGAGAGAGAGTGCAACGTTTCATTTTGCTTTTTGGAGTGCGAGATTGAGAAAAAGCACAGTGTCTGTTTGCAAGGGTAGGAAAGAGCAGAGACCGAGTCTTGCTGTTTATCTGCAATGACTGCCAGGGCAAGTGAGGACCAGCAAGACAATTCCTGCCTAGCACCTTCCTTGGAGGAGAGAGAGTGCAACGTTTCATTTTGCTTTTTGGAGTGCGAGATTGAGAAAAAGAACAGTGTCTGTTTGCAAGGGTAGGAAAGAGCAGAGCCCCAGTCTTGCTGTTTATCTGCAATGACTGCCAGGGCAAGTGAGGACCAGCAAGACAATTCCTGCCTAGCACCTTCCTTGGAGGAGAGAGAGTGCAACCTTTCATTTTAGCATTGTGGCGCTCACGAGGGAGACAAACTGCTTTTGCTGTTTGCAAGGCTAGGAAAGAGCAGAGCCCCAGTCTTGCTGTTTATCTGCAATGACTGCCAGGGCAAGTGAGGACCAGCAAGACAATTCCTGCCTAGCACCTTCCTTGGAGGAGAGAGAGTGCAACGTTTCATTTTGCTTTTTGGAGTGCGAGATTGAGAAAAAGCACAGTGTCTGTTTGCAAGGGTAGGAAAGAGCAGAGACCGAGTCTTGCTGTTTATCTGCAATGACTGCCAGGGCAAGTGAGGACCAGCAAGACAATTCCTGCCTAGCACCTTCCTTGGAGGAGAGAGAGTGCAACGTTTCATTTTGCTTTTTGGAGTGCGAGATTGAGAAAAAGAACAGTGTCTGTTTACAAGGGTAGGAAAGAGCAGAGCCCCAGTCTTGCTGTTTATCTGCAATGACTGCCAGGGCAAGTGAGGACCAGCAAGACAATTCCTGCCTAGCACCTTCCTTGGAGGAGAGAGAGTGCAACGTTTCATTTTAGCATTTTGGCGCTCACGAGGGAGACAAACTGCTTTGGCTGTTTGCAAGGCTAGGAAAGAGCAGAGCCCCAGTCTTGCTGTTTATCTGCAATGACTGCCAGGGCAAGTGAGGACCAGCAAGACAATTCCTGCCTAGCACCTTCCTTGGAGGAGAGAGAGTGCAACGTTTCATTTTGCTTTTTGGAGTGCGAGATTGAGAAAAAGCACAGTGTCTGTTTGCAAGGGTAGGAAAGAGCAGAGACCGAGTCTTGCTGTTTATCTGCAATGACTGCCAGGGCAAGTGAGGACCAGCAAGACAATTCCTGCCTAGCACCTTCCTTGGAGGAGAGAGAGTGCAACGTTTCATTTTGCTTTTTGGAGTGCGAGATTGAGAAAAAGAACAGTGTCTGTTTGCAAGGGTAGGAAAGAGCAGAGCCCCAGTCTTGCTGTTTATCTGCAATGACTGCCAGGGCAAGTGAGGACCACCAAGACAATTCCTGCCTAGCACCTTCCTTGGAGGAGAGAGAGTGCAACGTTTCATTTTAGCATTTTGGCGCTCACGAGGGAGACAAACTGCTTTGGCTGTTTGCAAGGCTAGGAAAGAGCAGAGCCCCAGTCTTGCTGTTTATCTGCAATGACTGCCAGGGCAAGTGAGGACCAGCAACACAATTCCTGCCTAGCACCTTCCTTGGAGGAGAGAGAGTGCAACGTTTCATTTTGCTTTTTGGAGTGCGAGATTGAGAAAAAGCACAGTGTCTGTTTGCAAGGGTAGGAAAGAGCAGAGACCGAGTCTTGCTGTTTATCTGCAATGACTGCCAGGGCAAGTGAGGACCAGCAAGACAATTCCTGCCTAGCACCTTCCTTGGAGGAGAGAGAGTGCAACGTTTCATTTTAGCATTTTGGCGCTCACGAGGGAGACGAACTTCTGTTGCTGTTTGCTAGGCTTGGAAAGAGCAGAGCCCCAGTCTTGCTGTTTATCTGCAATGACTGCCAGGGCAAGTGAGGACCAGCAAGACAATTCCTGCCTAGCACCTTCCTTGGAGGAGAGAGAGTGCAACGTTTCATTTTAGCATTTTGGCGCTCACGAGGGAGAAAAACTGCTTTGGCTGTTTGCAAGGCTAGGAAAGAGCAGAGCCCCAGTCTTGCTGTTTATCTGCAATGACTGCCAGGGCAAGTGAGGACCAGCAAGACAATTCCTGCCTAGCACCTTCCTTGGAGGAGGGAGAGTGCAACGTTTCATTTTGCTTTTTGGAGTGCGAGATTGAGAAAAAGCACAGTGTCTGTTTGCAAGGGTAGGAAAGAGCAGAGACCGAGTCTTGCTGTTTATCTGCAATGACTGCCAGGGCAAGTGAGGACCAGCAAGACAATTCCTGCCTAGCACCTTCCTTGGAGGAGAGAGAGTGCAACGTTTCATTTTAGCATTTTGGCGATCACGAGGGAGACGAACTTCTGTTGCTGTTTGCTAGGCTTGGAAAGAGCAGAGCCCCAGTCTTGCGGTTTATCTGCAATGACTGCCAGGGCAAGTGAGGACCAGCAAGACAATTCCTGCCTAGCACCTTCCTTGGAGGAGAGAGAGTGCAACGTTTCATTTTAGCATTTTGGCGATCACGAGGGAGACGAACTTCTGTTGCTGTTTGCTAGGCTTGGAAAGAGCAGAGCCCCAGTCTTGCTGTTTATCTGCAATGACTGCCAGGGCAAGTGAGGACCAGCAAGACAATTCCTGCCTAGCACCTTCCTTGGAGGAGAGAGAGTGCAACGTTTCATTTTAGCATTTTGGCGCTCACGAGGGAGACAAACTGCTTTGGCTGTTTGCAAGGCTAGGAAAGAGCAGAGCCCCAGTCTTGCTGTTTATCTGCAATGACTGCCAGGGCAAGTGAGGACCAGCAAGACAATTCCTGCCTAGCACCTTCCTTGGAGGAGAGAGAGTGCAACGTTTCATTTTGCTTTTTGGAGTGCGAGATTGAGAAAAAGCACAGTGTCTGTTTGCAAGGGTAGGAAAGAGCAGAGACCGAGTCTTGCTCTTTATCTGCAATGACTGCCAGGGCAAGTGAGGACCAGCAAGACAATTCCTGCCTAGCACCTTCCTTGGAGGAGAGAGAGTGCAACGTTTCATTTTAGAATTTTGGCGCTCACGAGGGAGACGAACTTCTGTTACTGTTTGCTAGGCTAGGAAAGAGCAGAGCCCCAGTCTTGCTGTTTATCTGCAATGACTGCCAGGGCAAGTGAGGACCAGCAAGACAATTCCTGCCTAGCAGCTTCCTTGGAGGAGGGAGAGTGCAACGTTTCATTTTGCTTTTTGGAGTGCGAGATTGAGAAAAAGCACAGTGTCTGTTTGCAAGGGTAGGAAAGAGCAGAGACCGAGTCTTGCTGTTTATCTGCAATGACTGCCAGGGCAAGTGAGGACCAGCAAGACAATTCCTGCCTAGCACCTTCCTTGGAGGAGAGAGAGTGCAACGTTTCATTTTAGCATTTTGGCGCTCACGAGGGAGACGAACTTCTGTTGCTGTTTGCTAGGCTTGGAAAGAGCAGAGCCCCAGTCTTGCTGTTTATCTGCAATGACTGCCAGGGCAAGTGAGGACCAGCAAGACAATTCCTGCCTAGCACCTTCCTTGGAGGAGAGAGAGTGCAACGTTTCATTTTAGCATTTTGGCGCTCACGAGGGAGAAAAACTGCTTTGGCTGTTTGCAAGGCTAGGAAAGAGCAGAGCCCCAGTCTTGCTGTTTATCTGCAATGACTGCCAGGGCAAGTGAGGACCAGCAAGACAATTCCTGCCTAGCACCTTCCTTGGAGGAGAGAGAGTGCAACGTTTCATTTTGCTTTTTGGAGTGCGAGATTGAGAAAAAGCACAGTGTCTGTTTGCAAGGGTAGGAAAGAGCAGAGACCGAGTCTTGCTGTTTATCTGCAATGACTGCCAGGGCAAGTGAGGACCAGCAAGACAATTCCTGCCTAGCACCTTCCTTGGAGGAGAGAGAGTGCAACGTTTCATTTTGCTTTTTGGAGTGCGAGATTGAGAAAAAGAACAGTGTCTGTTTACAAGGGTAGGAAAGAGCAGAGCCCCAGTCTTGCTGTTTATCTGCAATGACTGCCAGGGCAAGTGAGGACCAGCAAGACAATTCCTGCCTAGCACCTTCCTTGGAGGAGAGAGAGTGCAACGTTTCATTTTAGCATTTTGGCGCTCACGAGGGAGACAAACTGCTTTGGCTGTTTGCAAGGCTAGGAAAGAGCAGAGCCCCAGTCTTGCTGTTTATCTGCAATGACTGCCAGGGCAAGTGAGGACAGCAAGACAATTCCTGCCTAGCACCTTCCTTGGAGGAGAGAGAGTGCAACGTTTCATTTTGCTTTTTGGAGTGCGAGATTGAGAAAAAGCACAGTGTCTGTTTGCAAGGGTAGGAAAGAGCAGAGACCGAGTCTTGCTGTTTATCTGCAATGACTGCCAGGGCAAGTGAGGACCAGCAAGACAATTCCTGCCTAGCACCTTCCTTGGAGGAGAGAGAGTGCAACGTTTCATTTTAGCATTTTGGCGCTCACGAGGGAGACGAACTTCTGTTGCTGTTTGCTAGGCTTGGAAAGAGCAGAGCCCCAGTCTTGCTGTTTATCTGCAATGACTGCCAGGGCAAGTGAGGACCAGCAAGACAATTCCTGCCTAGCACCTTCCTTGGAGGAGAGAGAGTGCAACGTTTCATTTTAGCATTTTGGCGCTCACGAGGGAGAAAAACTGCTTTGGCTGTTTGCAAGGCTAGGAAAGAGCAGAGCCCCAGTCTTGCTGTTTATCTGCAATGACTGCCAGGGCAAGTGAGGACCAGCAAGACAATTCCTGCCTAGCACCTTCCTTGGAGGAGAGAGAGTGCAACGTTTCATTTTGCTTTTTGGAGTGCGAGA
>NW_028113836.1:0-16055 GCF_964289735.1 Phaethon aethereus | reverse complement strand
GAGAAAGGAGCTAGAGAACAAGCAGGAGATTATCGCACCGTGGCATCTTTTGGCTGCAGGCAGCACGTCCAGTGCGTTTTGGGGTGAAAAATGCAGCCCTGGGGCATTTATCCCCTCACCCCAAGCACAGGGCCTGGCTCGATCGTTGCCTCGGTAAGAGGCTGGTTAAAACGAGCCCGTGCTTTCAGCAGCCTGGCCGCTGGCGAGCGTAAAGCACGGAAGGGATCGCAGGCGTTCCATTTCCCACCCCCGTGGCATCCTTATACGCTCTGTTTGGGGTGTCTTATTCATCCACCAAGTCAAAAACAGGCATTATATGGTGCTAGTTAGACAATTTTCCTTGCTACGGTCAAATAAACCCTCTTATAAACAAGGAGGATGAACGCGGCATCGCCTGCAGGGAAAGGCAAAGCACAAACATCCCGAAGCGCTCGCACTGAGGGCGAGTCCTGGGGGTTCGAGGCTCCCGGAGACAAAACCTGAGGCCGAACAGGGGGTTCCTCTGGTACCTGCTCCGCGGTCGGGGTCTCCTGGGCCGCCGGCTGGCAGGAGGGGCTGAGCTGGGAAGGATCTGGCTCCTCTCTCTGCTGCTTGAGCATCTTGTACTCCTTGTAGAGCCCTGGGACAGATCGTCGAGGTTGGTTTTTTGGCATATCTGGCACTTACAGAAAAACTCCTGCATCAACACGCGCCGCCAAAGACCCCCTCACAGTGGCATGAAACCAGCCCGATGACGAGGGTCCGGGGCACGAGGTGTCACGCCCACCCACAAAGCACCCACAGTTCCGGCTGCCCAGGGCGGGGAGCCTGGCACCCCCCAGGACCCTAAAATACCCCCCGGGGCGGGTGGCGCGGCTGGCACTTACGTCTGGTGTCCTCCGGAGCCGCCTCGATGTCAGCCTGCAAGGCAAAGGCGTTATTTCAGGCTATGGAGCGACTTATCTTTATTTTCTGCTCCCCTTGGACAAGAGGGGGCTGCTGGTTTTTTGTTGGTTTGAGGGTTTTGTGTGGTTTTTTTTTTTTTTAAGAAAACTGTGGGGCAGCATCACACTTGTTCCTGACTCCAGGATGTCTGTTCTCCTGATTTCTTTAGGTATAAACTGTGCCCTATGGAAATGGCCCTATGGAAATGGCCCTATGGAAGGGCAGTCAGGCTCTGCCAGGGGAACCCCCCTCGGCTTTAACGTGGTGGAAAACAGGCTACACGGAGAGGCAGGGACCGCTGGGGGTGACAGCCGGTACGGTGACCCGGTAAACCGGGTTCCCGCCGAGCGGGCGGCCCTCCACGGGGGACGCGCATCAGATGTCCCCAGCCCACTCGGGTGCAGGCCAGAGCCCACCGCCAGCAGCCGGCCGGGAAAAGGGACTCGGTGGGCCCGTGGGCCATCCCTCCCCGCCGCCACCGGGCACCTGGCTGGGCTTCCTCCGCCGCTCCCGGAGGAAGGCCGCTTCCCAGCGCTTCAGCAGGGCCTTCACCTCCCGCTGCCGCTCCATGGCGCCCAGAGTGGGGCCGGGACCCCAGGGCCCGGTTACCCGGGGTCTCAGGAAGGCGTCTGAGGCCTCCTGAGGGCCTGGGAGCCGCCCGGGGAGGCGGGGGAGCGCAGGCGTCCGGTCCCCGCGGCGGCGGGACCCAGGCATCCGGGCCTCTGAGCAGCGGAGAGCGAACCTCCCGCTCCCGCAGCGCCTCAGCCAATGGGAAGGGAGGGAGCGGCGACGGACAGCAACAAAAACCAATGGGCGGGTGAGGAGAGCCGGCGTCGCGTTTGGACCCGCCTTTCCTGGTGGCTCTCGCGCTCTGATTGGCGAGGGGACGTGCTGGGCGTCAGCGCGCATGCCCGGAAGCGCGACGGGAGAGGGGCGGCGGCGGGGCACGGCGGAGAGTGGGGGGCTGCGGGCGCGCGGTGAGTGGGCGGGGCCGGCGGGGGCCGCCATTTTGGGGGGCTTAGGGGTGCTGTGGGGTGCCCCAGTGATGGGGGGCTGGGTTAGGGGTGCTGTGGGGTGCGTCTTTGAGGCGGGGGGCTGGGTTAGGGGCCCTGCCACGGGGCTCCCTTTGCTGAGGGTCTGGTTTAGGGGTGCCCCACTGATGGGGGGATGAGTCAGGGGTGCCAGGGTCCCATCATGGGGTGCCCCTTTGACAGGGGGCTGGGTTAGGGGTGCCCCACTGAGGCTCTAGCCTCCTGCCATGGGGTGCCTTTTGGGGGATGGGGGGGTGTTAGGGGGTGCCATGGGGCTGCTCCTACGCCGTGGGGTGAGCCCCTCGCTGCCAGACCCGTGGGGCCACGTTCCGCCCCCCACGACCCCCGGTAGTGTGGGGGCCGGCTGGGAGGTCCCGACGTTCCCCCGCTAACCTCACCTGCTGCCTGTGTGTCCTGCCCGCAGCCCCTCGGCGCCAGCCGCCATGCACTCCCTCGTCTTCCTCTGCGCCCGCCGGCTGGTGAGCCACCACCCCGGCGCCCGCCGCGCCCTCGCCCTCCTCCCTGCCGAGCTCTACCCTGTCCTCTTCCAAGCCGCCTTCCTGGACGGGCGGACGTTGGCGCTACGGGACCTGGTAGGGACGTGGCCCTTCCCCGTCCTCAGCTTTCAGCGGTTGTTGGGTCACTGCGGCCGTCACCGCAGCCGTCACCGCGGCCGTCACCCTCTCCTCGGGGAGAAACCCAGCAAGTTATGCGTCCAGGCCGTCATCCTGGCCGTCGTGGCACATCTCCGCCGGGCGCTGGAGGAGTCCTGCTGCGGCACGAGGTGGGTTTCGGGATGCCAAATTCCGCCCCCCCGGGATGAGCAGGAACCATTTTCTTCCTCCCGGGGGAGATGGAGGTGACGATGCTCGTCCTGGGGCTGCGAGTTCTGGCCACGGTGGAGGAAGAAGCCACGGGCTGGCGCCGGGCTCATTTAGCGCGTCGGTAACGTGGTAGGAAAGCGGGACCGTGACCCTCACCCCGCCTCGGGGCTGGGAGTGTGTTGGCCACGGTTTCCCCGCTTGTTTCTTCACCGGTTTCTTGTCTTCGCCCAGCGAGAGTCGGTGCCGCCTGCGGGTGCTGGACATGACGGGTCTCCAGGATGATGACACCGCCCGCGGCCCGGAGGGGATGAGCCTGTGGTCCGGCACGGTGGCGTTAGCCAAAGCCTGCATCGAGGTCTCCAAACACCAAAGCGAATGCTTAAAACGCAGCTCCAAGCGGCGTAAAGGTCCCTCCGGTGCCTCGGCGGCCCCGCAACCCGTTGGCGTGGAGGTCCGCGCCGATCTCTTTGTCAACGGCACCTCTTACGGCGTCCTGCGTGACGCCTTGCAAACCGGCGCCGCCGGCCCTTTGCGCCTCAAGTGCCGGGATTTCCACGCCGAGGAGCTCTCGGTCGCCAGCACCGTGAGTTTGCTGCAGTCCCTGGAACCTGCTGGCGTGCGACGGGTGGATCTGCGCTTCAACAACCTGGGGCTGGCCGGTCTCTGCGTGGTTTTGCCGCACCTCGCCAGATTCACCGATCTCCTCAGCCTCAAGCTGCCCTATAGCAATGTTGATGTGCGGCGCCTCGCGGCGGGGACGGATGCCGGCCTCCGGCGCCTCGCCGCGCAGCTGGGGAGGTTGTCCTGCCTCAAGGAGCTCAACCTGGATTCCTCCAGGCTTTCAGGGAAACTGAGGCAACTTCTCGGGTAAGTTCCTGGTGGAGCAGGTCCCCAACCTGCCCTTTTCGTGCCCCGGCGCGGGGAATCCAAGGGTCTCGGTTTGCGTGTTGGGGCTTGGGTTCGCCGCCGTTCCCTGGCGCGGTTCTTCTGGGAACGCGGGAACCATCCCCGCCCCATCAGTCAAAGATTGAAGATCCGGTTTAATCTGGCGGCAGCTCCCTCTGCCCGGTGACGGCTTCGGGGGGCTCACGGCTCGCTCTCCCCTTCCCGGCAGCGACCTGCAGGCTCCCCTGGAAAGCCTGGAGCTGGCCTTCTGCTACCTCCTTCCTGGCGACCTCGCCTTCCTTTCCCAAAGCCTCCATGCTCCGGCGCTGCGGAAGTTGGACCTGAGCGGCCACGATTTCTCCGACAACCTTCTCCAACCCCTCCGGCAGCTCCTGGCAGAGACTTCGGCCTCTCTCCTCCACCTGGAGCTCATGGAGTGCCGGCTGACGGACGCCCGGATGGAGGCACTGCTGCCGGTGCTCTGCCGGTGCTCCCATCTCCGTTGCCTGGGACTTTTCGGCAACCCCCTCTCCACGCCGGGACTCAAGACCTTGTTACGGAAAACCGTGGTTCTCCCGGATTTACGCCTGGTTGTCTACCCGTACCCCGTGGACTGCTACAGCCGGGAGCCGCCCCAGTCGCTCTCCGCCTCCGGTGGCCTCTTCGAGGACGCAGTGGACGAGGAACGTTTCGCTGCGGTAAACACTGAGCTGTGCCGGATGCTGGTGAGCTCCGGCAGAACTGACACCGTCTGGACCGCCAGCCTCTGCCAGCACGGTGCCCTCGACTACTTCGCCTTGTAGCTCGGGCGAAGCTTGGAGCCCTCGTCCCGCCCTGCGGCACCCGGTGAACCACTGCGGCCTCACCGCTGTGCCGCAACCCCTCCTTCCTCCCAAAATTTGGTGTTTCCTCCTCATCCCGGTGCTCCTCCGGCTCCTTCTCCCTTTTGCTGTCACCGTGCCACCACCATCGGCTGAGGGGAGCCGGTGTCACCGGGATGGCGTGCCGGCTACGGGCAGAGCGGCGTCCAGGCCCTCCTTAGCTGATTAATTACCACCGGGAGATTGGTTAATAAATTGCTGCCGCTCGGCAGGTGTCGAGCTTACGGCAGATACTGTAACGGCGGCGCTGTTTACAGGCAGACCCTACAATAACGCCACACTTGGTCCCCGCAGTGCCCCGCTGTACCCCGAGTCCCGAGGGGGTGCGGGGCGCCTCCGAAACGGCACAGCTCGGCCCCGCGGTTTAAACTCTTTTATTTTATTTTTCCCAGGTTAATGGGGGGTCCCGGTTGCCGCGGCAGCACCCGCCCCGCCGCGGTGAGCCGGCGTTGGGCTCTGCCACCCGTTTTCCCCATCGGCGTGGGGGCGATGGGGACGGTCAGCAGGGGGGGTGTCCCCGTTCAGCCGCATCCCGTTGGCGTGGGGGTGACGGGGACAGCCGGAGGTTCACCGGCGCAGCCCGGTCCGCCGGCACGAAGCAGCGGGAGCAGTTCCTCGGTGAGCCGGTAGCGCCGCCCTTCCCAGATAAAATGAGTGGGGGGCTGCGTCGGCCCCCGCTCGTACTCGAAGCAGGGACTCCACTCGAAAGCCAGCGCCGAGCGTACCAAGCCAACGCCTCCCGCCTTCGCCGGTGCCGGGTGATAGAGCCGCCCGTTTTCTGGTAAGACCAGCAGATTCTCCGGTTGGAACGGCACGACGAGGCGTTCGCCGCCGCCGCAGTAGGAGAGGAGCCGGCTCTCGCCGGAGCCTGGCAGGAGTTGGGTGAAGACGATGGGACGATCGTCACAACGGAGAAAATTCCGTTCTCGACCGCAAGGCGAGAGGAAAGGGAATTCGGCTTCGTAACGGCCGCTCCGGTTCGGTTCCAGCTGCTTGAAGAAGAAGGTGAGAAATCCTACATCTGCCGGGATGGACGGACAGACAGATGGACGTCAGCTCACTGCTCCCCCGTAATTAACCCCCGGGGGGGCATAATTAGCCATGGGGTAGGGGGTTGCTCGTTAATAGGACTCCATTTTGAGGAGAGAAGGGGGTTGGCGGAGGGAGGAGCAGTCGGTTTGAGAGGAATTTACCGTGCTGGGAAGCGCTAACTGGAGTTATTAATAGCGGGATTTGCTTAATTAATAAGGTAATTAATATGCAAATAGCGCCTGGCGGCTGCTTTGCCACCCGCAAAGGTGCTGGAGTGGGGGGTGTCCCCCCATCCCTCCCACCGCTGCCAAGGGCTCAGCCCCTCTGGTAAGGCTTGGACCCTAATTAAGGCTGAGATGCCAATTAAGGATCAGATCCTCATTAAGGATTGGACACCAATTAAGGATGATGGGGGGGAAGGGGGGAGCTCTGCTGGTGAGGGCAGCGGTTTTGGGGGGTTTTTGGGGGGTTTCGGTACCTTTGAAGCAGGTGATGAAATTCTTGACCTTGGTGTCATCCAGGAAAAGCTACGGAAAAGCAGGAAAAAGCCTCAAAACCTCGAAGCCCTCGGCAGGTCCAGGATCTGGCCAGGATCCTTTTGGGATCCATCCAGGATCTGGCGGGGGTCTGTCCTGAGTCCATTTAGGGTCTCTTTGGGGTCTGTCTGGGATCTGTCTTGGATCTTTTGGGGTTTGTCCAGGATCTGTTTGGGATCCATCCAGGGTCTGTCTGGGGTCTGTCAGAATCCGTCTGGGATCTGCCTTGGCTCCATGTGGGATCTATTTGGGATCTGTTTGGGATCCGACTGGGCTTTGTCCTGGATCCATGTGGGATCTATTTGGGGTCTGTCCGGGGTTTGTTTGGGGTCTTTTGGGGATCCGTCCGGGATCCATCTGGGATTTGTTTGGGATCTATCCAGGATCCGTCCACGGTCTGTCCAGGATCCACCTGGGGCCGGTCTGGGATCTGGCTGGGATCCACCTGGGATCCGCTGCTCCCCCTCCGCCCCCGGTACCGCCGTCCTCGTCCCCCGCCAAGGACTCCTCGTCCCACCGAGCCCCGGGGAAGGCCGGGGGTCCCGCGGAGCCCCCGGTCCCGGTACCTGTCCCTGGTGGTCGAGGTAGTAGAAGTACTCGCGGGTGCGCGGCCCCGGGCGCTGCCCCTGCTGGTACCCGGGCCCGGGCCCCGGCCCCGCCGCACCGCTCGCCCCGGGACGGAGCCGCAGCCGCAGCGCCGGTAGCAGCCGCATCCCGGCCGCGGCCCCGACACAGGCCCGGACACAGGCCCCGGTACCGGAAGTGGCCCCGGAAGCGGCCCGGTCCGGTCCGGCGGTAACACCGCTCCGGGCGGAGCCTGTTCCCGGCCCCGGAGAGCCCGGGGGAGGGTGGGTCCGGCCCCTACATAGGCACCCCACCGCTTATGGACACCGCAGTCCCTATAGACACCCGTGTACCCCTGAGCATCCCTATAGACACCCACGCACCTCTGTAGGCACTCCTAGCCCCTATAGACACCCTCACCCCTATAGACACCCTCACCCCTATAGACAGGCACCTATGTGGCTCCGTACACGCCCGTGAACCCCTATAGACACCCATGCAGCCCTGTGTACACCCCTATATATACACTCGAGCACACCTGTATACACCCATACCCTCTACAGGCAGCCATACACCCTATAGATACCCATGCATTCCTATAAACACCCTTTCGCCCTCTATAGTCACCCGCACCCCTATAGATACCCACACCCCTTATAGGCACCCACCCGACCCTCTGGCCACTCATGTACCCCTACTGGCAGCCATACCCCCTATAGACACACATGCACCTCTATAGGCACCCATACTCCCTATAGACACCCCTATACACACCCACACATCCCTCTGCACTCCTATATACGCCCGCCTGTATATATAGACACCCATACTCTCTACAGACCCCCACCCACACCTATGAATACACATACCCCCTACAGCCACCCAGCCACCCCTATATGCACCCCTATAGACACCCCCCCAGACACCCCTACCTCCATAGACACCACCCACCTCTATAGACACCCATACCCCCGTGTGCCCCTATACACACCCCTTGCACCTCTATATACACCCCACACCCCTATAGACCCTCAGCCCTCCTATAGGCACCAAGCCCTCCATAAGCAGCTGTGCACCCCTATACACACCCACCCACCACTATGGACATGCCCACACCCCTATATAGACCCACGTGCCCCTATACACACCTGTACCTCTTGCGTGCCCCTATAGACACCCATACAGCCCTACAGACACCCATGCACCCCCTGTGCACCCCTATACACACCCGCACACCCCTATATGCACCCTATACGGACTCATACCCTTCCAGTACGCCCTATACTGCTTGCAGGGGGAGCCCCTATACACACTATACATACATATATGTATATATAGAGATGTATACACAGCCTGCACGGTGCGGGGGGCATGACCATATATGCCCCTACACAGCGTCCCCGTACAGCCTGTGTGGTGGTGGTGGTGGGGGGACACTCATATAGACCCCTATAGAGGACATATGGCCTGGGTGGGGGGTTTATAGACCCCTACAGAGCTTACATGGGCCCCTATATGGCCCTGCACAGCCCGTGGGGTGCAGCCGGGCCTCTGTGGCCACCTATAGGATCTCTGCGCCCCATCCCTTCGCCCTGAACCGGCCTCCCAGCCCTTGATCCGCTCCAGAGTGAACAAGAGCAGCAAGGAAGCACTGTCCGTACGGAGCTTTATTCACACGACGGGGCGGCGCCTCTATACGTCCGCGCGCCCCGATTACAGAGTTCGGCAGACCCCCGGGACACCCCCACCCCCACCCCCCCCGCCCCCCCCGGGGGGGCCGGATCCTGCTCCCCTCCCCCAGCGCCGGGGGGAGGGGTCCCACAGCGCCGGGGAGGGGGTGGGGTGGGTTTGTCCCTTTTTTTAAAGTTTTTTTTTTTTAAATTTTTAATATAATTTTCTCATTTTTGATAATAAATAAAATCTTAAAAAAAAAAAACAAAACCAAAAAACCAAAACAACAAAAAACAACCAAAAACGGGGGGGGAGGGGAGGGAAAGAAAGAAAAAAATCAATAATTAATATAAAACCGGGAGGGTTATAATTAAACGGAAGTTGAAGCGGGGACCCCCCCCCCCCGCTGCCACCCCCCCGTCCCCTCCCCCCGGCAGTGAGCAGAGCTGGGAGGTAGCGCTGGGTCCCCCACCCGGGGGACCCCCCCCCTCGTGGGGACCCCCCCACCCGGGACACGACCGCCCCCCTCCCCCCACCCCCCCCCGAGAAAATAGCATCTGGGTTGAAAATTAGGGGGTTCTAATTAATAACTCTCTGTATAGATCTATATACTCTGATGGGTGCCCCCCACCCGTGGGTGCCCGCCTCCCCCCACCCGTGGGTGCCCCCCCCCCCCCCCGTGGCGGAGCCGAAGGCACTTGGGGGCGGCCGTGGGGCGGCACCTCCTGCTGCCGGGGGGAGGGGGGCCTTCGGCTCCGGTGGTGGGGATGAGGGTGCCAAGGTGGGTCCGGGAGGAGCAGGAGGTGACGGGTGCCGAGACGGGCGCAGGAGAACCAGGAGGAGATGGTGGGTGCTGAGATGGGTCCGGCAGGATGAGGAGATGGTGGGTGCCAAGATGGGTCCAGCAGGACCTGGAGGAGATGGTGGGTGCCAAGATGGGTCCAGCAGGACCAGGAGATGGTGGGTGCCAAGATGTGTCCGGCAGGACCAGGAGATTGTGGGTGCCAAGATGGGTCCGGCAGGATGAGGAGATGGTGGGTGCCAAGATGGGTCCAGCAGGACCTGGAGGAGATGGTGGGTGCCAAGATGGGTCCAGCAGGACCTGGAGGAGATGGTGGGTGCCAAGATGGGTCCGGCAGGATGAGGAGATGGTGGGTGCCAAGATGTGTCCGGCAGGACCAGGAGATTGTGGGTGCCAAGATGGGTCCGGCAGGATGAGGAGATGGTGGGTGCCAAGATGGGTCCAGCAGGACCTGGAGGAGATGGTGGGTGCCAAGATGGGTCCAGCAGGACCAGGAGATGGTGGGTGCCAAGATGTGTCCGGCAGGACCAGGAGATTGTGGGTGCCAAGATGGGTCCGGCAGGATGAGGAGATAGTGGGTGCCAAGATGGGTCCGGCAGGACCTGGAGGAGATGGTGGGTGCCAAGATGGGTCCGGCAAGACCTGGAGATGGTGGGTGCCAGGATGGGTCCAGCAGGACCAGGAGATGATGGGTGCCAAGATGGGTCCAGCAGGACCTGGAGGAGATGGTGGGTGCCAAGATGGGTCCAGCAGGACCAGGAGATGGTGGGTGCCGAGATGGGTCCGGCAGGACCAGGAGATGGTGGGTGCCAAGATGGGTCCAGCAGGACCTGGAGGAGATGGTGGGTGCCAAGATGGGTCTGGCAGGACCAGGAGATGACGGGTGCCAAGATGAGTCCAGCAGAGCTGATGGGTACCAAGATGGGTTGGGCAGGACCAGGACGTGACAGGTGCCAAGATGTGTCCAGCAGTGCCAAGCAGAGACAATGGGTGCCAAGATGGTTTGCACAGGACCAGGAGGAGTTGATGGGTGCCAAGATGGGTCCAGGAGGACCAGTAGGACATGACATGCCAAGATGGGTCCAGCAGGGTCAAGCAGAGATGATGGGCACCAAGATAGGTCTGGCAGGAGCAGAAGGAGATAATGGATGCCAAGATGGGTCCAGGAGAACCAGAAGGAGATGATGGGTGCCAAGATGTTTCCTCCAGAGCCAAGTAGAGATGACAAGCACCAAGATGGGTCAGGCATGACCCGGAGAAGAAGATGACTGGCACCAAGCTGGGTCCAGCACGAGCCAGAGGAGATGACGGGTGCTAAGATGTTTTGGTCAGGACCAAGCAGAGATGATGGGCATCAAGATGGTTCCAGGAGAACCAGGAGGACATGATGAGTGTCAAGATGGTTCCAGCAGGACCAGAAGGACATGACAGATGCCAAGATGTGTCCAGCAGGGGCCAAGCAGAGGTGACAGGATGCCAAGATGGGTTGGGCAGGACCAGGAGGTGATGATGGGCACCAAGATGGGTCCGGCAAGACCAGGAGGAGATGCTGAGTGCCAAGGTGGGTCCAGGAGGACCAAGCAGAGATTAAGGATGCCAAGGTGGGTTGGGCAGGACCAGGAATAGATGACAGGTGCCAGCAGAACCTGGAGGAGATGACTGGTGTCGGGATGGGTCTTTCGGGGCCAGGAGCAGATGATGGGCGCTGCCATGGGTCCAGCAGGGCCAAGCAGACATGGTGGGTGCCGAGACAGGTCCGTTGGGGCCTGGCGGTGCCGACGCGCGGTGAGACGGGTGCTGCCTGCTGCTGCGAGGGATGATGGGTGCCATGACGCGTGCGGGCAGCAACCTGCCTGCCCGGCTCCTCCAGCACCCCAGGGTGGGCCACCCGCCACAATGAGCCAACTGGGGCACGGCGGCTCCCAAAGCGACCCCCAGCGCCCACCCCCGGGCGCACCCCGCTCCGCCGCAGGACGCACCCCGGTGGTGCCCGATGTGCCACCCGCTCCAGGTACTCGCCGCCCCACGGCCGCCCCACGGCCGCCCCACGGCTCTGCTCTCAGCTGTAGCCTGACTCCACCCCGACGGAGACGTGGGGGGACTCGTTCAACTCCCCCATCCCTGCCCTGCCTCCCCCATCCCCCACGTCGTCACCCCCTCCCCAGGTCCCCGCTGCCACCCACGGCCACGCAGGACACCCCGGGCTGGAGACGCCGCCCGTCCCCGGGGAGCCGGGACGCTCCTCGCCCGCTCCGCGGGTGCTGCCGTCCCTGGGGACCCCCAAAGCGGCCGACCCCTCCGGCTGGCGGAGAGGTGGGCAGCGAGATGGCCGGAGGGGTCGGGACGGGGCGTGGGGAAGGGTCCCGTGTCCCGCTGCGGGACGGGAAGGAGGGGACAGAGGCAGGGTGCCGTGGCGCGGGGTGGGGACGAGCCACCCGGCACCCTCCTTCCGCGGGGTCCAGCGTGCGCTCCTCGGGCGAGCGGGGTGGGAGGGGAGGGGGCTCACGGTGGGGGGCACTCAGTGGCGGCTGCTATAGGACGCCCTCCATGAAGCTGGTGTCGAGGTGCTGGATGAGCACCCGGATGAAGGACATCTCCTTGCGGGTGTTCTCGAAGATGATCCGCGGGTCGTCCGACTGGCAGCGCAGGCAGTTGGGGGCCATCACCATGGCCAGGTTATTGACGTCCATCTTGGTGACGGCCACGTTGGCCGGCTGCACGAACACCTGGATGCGGGGAGGAAGGCGGCAGTGATGGGGCGGCAGGACCGCGTGGACCTCCTGCTTCTTGGATGAGATGGGCGTCACCATGTGGGAAACCCCACAGCAACTTGGGGAACCCAAAACCACCTCAAGAGAGGCCAGCGGGCTGGGGGGTGGTCCTGGGGGGCAGACGGGGGGTCCCGGCCGTACCTGGAGGAAGCGGATGAGGTAGCACAGCACCATTTTGTTGATCCTGGGCAGAGAGTGGACGACGGCGATGGCCGCCTCGGGGTTCTCGTAGTGGGTGATGCACTGCTCGTAAAACTCGTGGGGGATCAGCGGCTCCTCCAGCTCCCGGTACCAGAGCTTCAGCAGGGAGGCTGGGGAGCGGGGAGAAGATGGGGAGATGTGAGACCTGGTGGGTGGAGGGCCCGATTCTGCACCCCACCCAGCGCCCCTGGGGTCCTACCGGGAACGTGGGGATCCTCCAAGCCGGTGGGGATCTTCCACTGATCCACCTGCAGCTTGAGCGCGTTGACCTCGTCGATGTCACCGGGGACTCTGCGGGGGGAAGAGATGACGGTCCCCAAGCAAGAGATGGGGACCCACCTGCCTAACACCCCTCTCGGCTTTGGGGGTCCCCCTGGGTGCATGTGGGGCTCAAGGAGAGCCAAGAGGGGACATCAGCTGGGGATGGAGCCATTTTGGGCCCTGGCTGCTGCCCCACAGGGCTGTGGCATTCTGCTGCGACGTGGGGCCGGGGCGGGGGGGTGCGTGCAGACCCCAAGACCCCAGCATGACTCCGGTGGGCACCAGAGAGCGGGCATGACCCTGCTGTGGAGAAACCCCCATGGCCAGGGAGCAAGGAGAAGTTGGGGCGCTGCTCTCTGCCCCACGGGAGGAGAAAGGCGCCTATGGGGATGCAGGAGGAGGGCAGCTGCCCCATGATGAGGTGGCTTCCCCCATGAGAAGGTCTGGGCTGCCACCGTCCTGGGGATCTCCCCGCAGCCGTAGGTGGCTCTACCTGAAGATGCCCTCGGTCTGGTCCCCGTTGAGCGCCAGGACCTCCTCGGAGAGGCGGGTCTGCACCCAGGGCAGCTGCCGGTCGGGGTACCGCTCCTTCTGCATGTTGATGATGTCCTGCAGGGAGCTGCCGAACATGGACGGATTGAAGACGGCATTCTTGGCATGGCGGATCTCCTCGATGTTCGGCTTCTTCAGGCCCTGTGACAGACAAGAGAGGCCACCGGCGCCGTCACGAGCTGCAGCCGGTGTCCCCACAGCCGGGATGGGCGTGTGGGGTCCTGCTCAATCCCAGCACCCCACGGCGGAGCCCCGGGGCCGGCTGTGACGCAGCCAGAGCCCGAGCTCATCGCCTGACAGGGACAGCGGATGGAGCCACGGATGATCTCCATCCAACCTGGCCGAGGTCTTCAGCAGCGCTGTGCGCCAGAAGATCAGCGCCGGAACGCAGCCGGTGGGCAGGTGCCTCCACCCACCATCTTGATTCGAAGGCGAATCCAAGCCTGGGGGCTCTCCCCACGGCGTGGTAGGATCCCCCAGCTCTGCCGTGGGGCCGTGGCCACGCTGGACCATCTGCACCCATGAGCCGTGTAGGGTGGAGGACAAGCCACGGCTCTGGGATGCTTCTGGAAAGCAGAGCCTTTGGGTTCCCGCTCTGGCTGGGCTGGTGGCTCGGTCACAGGAGGTCACTGCTGTTCCTCCCACCATGCAGGAGACGCGCGGCCACAGCAGGATGCAGAAGGGATGGACGCAGCAGCCATGTGTGTGGTGGGACGGAGAAGAGATGGACGCAGTGGACGTGTGAGTGGTGGGATGGAGAAGAGGAGATGGATGCAGCAGACGTGTGAGTGGTGGGATGGAGGAGATGGAAGCAGTGGACGTGTGTGGTGTGATGCAGGAGATGGATGCAGCGGATGTGTGCGTGGTGGGACGCAGAAGAGGAGATGGACGCAGCGGACATGTGCGTGGTGGGATGGAGGAGATGGACGCGGCGGACGTGAGTGGTGGGATGGAGAAGAGTTGGATGCAGCGGACATGTGCGTGGTGGGATGGAGGAGATGGACGTGGCGGACGTGAGTGGTGGGATGGAGAAAAGATGGACGCAGCGGACGTGTGCGTGGTGGGATGGAGGAGATGGATGCAGTGGACATGAGTGGTGGGATGGAGAAAAGATGGACGCAGCGGACGTGAGTGGTGGGATGGAGAAGAGTTGGATGCAGCGGACATGTGCGTGGTGGGATGGAGGAGATGGACGCGGTGGACGTGAGTGGTGGGATGGAGGAGATGGACGCGGCGGACGTGTGCGTGGTGGGATGGAGGAGATGGACGCGGTGGACGTGAGTGGTGGGATGGAGGAGATGGACGCGGCGGACGTGTGCGTGGTGGGACGCAGCAGAGATGAACGCCGCTGCCCGACAGCTGGATCTGTCCCGGCGTCTCCCCCCCCGGACAGAGCGGAGCCAGACGGAGCCCCCCCGGCCGCGCCCCGAGCCGCTGGCGGGGTCTGGGTGCTCAGTGGCTCCGGCGGCTGCCCCGGGGGGTCAGCGGTGACGCGTCCCCCCCGCCGGGCCCCGTCTCCGCCGCCGTGGGGCCGGGAAGGGTCCGGCCGTCTCTTCCCCATCCCCGCGAAACGAGCAGGGGGAAACTGAGGCAGGCGGGGGGGCGGGGGGGGGGGGCCACGAAGGGCACCCCAGGCTGTAAGTGCCCCCCCCCCCCCCCCCCCGCGGCGTCCTGCGGGATAAACCGGCCGCCGCGCTGCCGGCGGCGCCGGGGACGGATCGCGCTCGGCCGGGCGCCGCGGGGCGCCGGGAGGAGCGGGGGGGCCGCCAGCGCAGCCCCCCGGGAGCCGCTGCAGCTCGTGCTCCCGGGGGCGTTTCCTTGACCCCCCGGTGGTCTCCAGACCCCGCCCCGCAGCCCCGCCGCTGGCCCCGGCTGCCCGGCGCCGCTGCCCTCCCGGTGCCCGACGGTCGGGCCGTACCTTCTTGGCGCCGGTGAGGGCCGCCCGCTGCAGCTTGCTGTAGCAGTACTTGGCGTACGTGCTTATGGCCACCCCTGCAAGAGACGAGAGAGCCGGGGGGTCAGCTCGGGGCGGGGGGGGGTCGGCTCGGGGCGCGGGGGGGGGGTCCGTCCCCTGCCGGGGGGGCGAAGCTCCTCCCGGCTCCGGGAGGGCGTCGGGGGGGTGCGGGGCAGCGCCGGCGCGGCTCCAGCACCACGCCGGGGGGGGGGGTTTGAGGAGGATGAAGGTGGGGGGGTGTCCCCCCGCCCCGGCCGGCGGTCACCCCACCTTGGGGGCGTCCCCGCAGCTCGAGCCCAGCGCCTCAGACCTTGGAGAAGTCACGACCTGACGCGGAGCCTCGCAGCCCCCTCGGCTCCATCCTCCGGCTCTCGGGGCCGATTTTCCACGCCGCAGCCACGGCTTCCGCCCTCCCCCCCCGACCCCCTCCATCTGCCCCTCCTGATGCCACCCCTTCCGCCCCCACCCCTCTCCGCACCCTCCGCCCTCTCCTCCCGACCCGCTTCAACAAGCCGACGGCACCCTCAGCCCGTGGGGAGCCCCCCCCGCTGCCAACGGTCTCATCCCGAGGGAGACGCTCCAGCATCCCGGTCCACCCGGGACCCCGGAGGCTCGGCGGTGGGTACCGACAGCCTCGCGGATCCTCCCGCGAGCCTCAAACTAGGCAAACGGAACAAAACCAGCCGCGTCGTGCGGGACCTCCGCGCCTTTGGGGTTCAGGAGCTAAAAATGCGCCTTTTCCATTTAATCTTGGTGCCAAAGATGGGGAAAAAGGCTTCCTGGGAAAGGGGCCGGCGGCCAGCAGCCGCTCGCCGGCCCGACCCCCCGACGGCTGCTTTTCGGCTGGGACCCCACGCGGGGAATCGGGATCACCTACTCCCCCCCCCGCCCGGTGCCGTCGTCCTCCACGCGTTTCCCCGACGGGTTTTTTCGGTGCAGTAAATGCTCCGGGGGGGCTGGGGGGAACGTCCACGACTGGGTGACCTCACGCTTGGTGCCCAAGCACGGGACGGTTCGGCTCGCAAGGGACCTTCGAAGACCCTCTGGCCCACGCGCCCGGCCACGAGTGGGGACGCCTCGGCCAGCGCGGGCCGGCTCTTCGGGGGCGGCCGAGGAGGGGGGCGGCTTCCCGGGCCGCCTGTCACCCGTCTGCACCCCTCGGTCCC
>NW_028113837.1:0-28348 GCF_964289735.1 Phaethon aethereus | reverse complement strand
TCCAAGGGTTCACCTGTAAAAGCCTTAATATAAACGCAGTCTCCCAGCTTAAAAGGATGAACAGGATAATCCAGACCTCTAGATCTGGTTCCTAAAACTATCTTGTTTACCTCATTGAGTTGTTTTCCTAATATTATTATGTATTTCTGCAGATTATTTTCGCCTAACTGGGTGAGATCTTCCTCTTGGGACTGGGATTGGTACGGCCTCCCAAACAAAACTTCAAATGGGCTTAAATTCTCTTTAGTTCTCGGGTTTACCCTCATTCGTAATAGGGCCAGCGGGAGCGCTTGGTGCCAACGTAGATTTGCTTCTCGACCAGTTTTAGCTAGCTGGTTTTTAAGTAAGTGATTCATTTTCCCAACTTGCCCACTCGCCTGAGGTCGGTATGGGGTATGTAGTTGCCATCAATCCCTAAAAACTTACTCATTCGTTGCACTATCTGCGCACAAAAATGAGTACCCCTATCAGAAGATATTACTGCTGGTACTCCAAATCTGGGAATACTTTTGTTTAAAAGTACTCCTGTCGCTTCCCTAGCCTTATTAGTCCTACGAGGGAAAGCTTCTGGCCAGCCCAAAAAGGTATCTGTTAATACTAACACAGACCAAAACCCCCCTTTTCTTGGGAGTTCAGAAAAGTCCATTTGCCATTGTTGTCCGGGCACATTTCCCTTTCCAATGCTCCCAATTTGTATCTTATGCGCGGTATTCAGATGGTTTTTCAAACATGTTT
This sequence comes from Phaethon aethereus, assembly GCF_964289735.1. Classification (NCBI taxonomy): domain Eukaryota; kingdom Metazoa; phylum Chordata; class Aves; order Phaethontiformes; family Phaethontidae; genus Phaethon; species Phaethon aethereus. The sequence continues at coordinate 27,613 of NW_028113837.1, read as the reverse complement.
CACACCTCTGGCTGACTTGTTTCACTGTAGTATATAAATTTCGACTCACTCTTTTTTGATTTATATATTTATACAATGCATCTGCTCCCCAGTGAGTTTCATTATGTTCTTCCCGTAGGATTTTCCATAAAATGTTATAAGGCACTATTACTCTACCAGCTGGCATTGAAAATATTCCTGTTTGGTGATCTTTCCTTCCTCCTAGATCATTTATCATAACTTTATCTTCTTTAGAATATCCTGATTTTTCATTCTCTGTTAGACTGAATTTACCGTCTGGGATCAAAGAACAATTTCTGTCCGTTCCGCTGCCAGCTTAGCCTCATAATCAGCCAATTTGTTCCCAACCTCTGGATCAGTGTTACCCTTTTGGTGTCGCCTACAATGCATAAGTGCGACCTTCTTCAGGAGTTGCTCGGCATCCAGCAATTGTAAGATCTCTTCAGCATGTTTCACTTGCTTTCCTTGAGCAGTCAGCAGCCCTCTTTCTTTCCAAATAGCTCCATGTACCACTCCGAAGGCATAACTGGGGTCTGTCCATAGGGTGACCCTTTTTGCTTTTGAAATTTCCAGTGCTCGGATTAAGGCAATGATTTCTGCCTTTTGCGCCGATGTTCCTGCAGGTAAAGGATTAGCTTCAGTTACCTTACAAGTAGCGGTTACCGCGTAACGGGCCTTATGAAGTCTTTGCTTCACAAAACTGCTTCCATCGGTGAACAGATGATCTTCGGCATCCTCCAGCGGTTCTTCCTTGAAGTCAGGTCGACCGGAGTAAACCGCTTCCAGTGTCTCCAGACACTCATGGACTACTGCTTCGGTGACTTCGCCACTGAGAAAAGATGCTGGATTCACAATGTTAGTTGACATCGTCCGGTTCCGCTAAGAGGGCCTGATACTTCAGGAACCGGGAGGGTGATAACCCATGTGCTCCCTACTTGTTCCAGCACTGCTGAAACTATGTGTGACAGCAACACAGTTATCTTCTGGCCCGGGGTAAATCTGCGGGCTCCGTCCATGTTGAGCTCTACCGCTGCCACGGCTCTCAAACAACTGGGCCAACCTTGGCTTACTTCATCTAACTGTTCAGAGAAGCGTACAACTGCCCGCTTGTACGGTCCCAGTCGCTGTGCCGATATGCCCAAAGCAATGCCTTGTTTTTCATGTGGAAAAAGGGACCTTAATTCGAGTTGGTCCTTGCGGCCCCATAGCTTGTCTGAGGGGGGCTCGTATCCTCGCTCGGACTCTGCCTCGGGTTACAGGACCCGAAGTGGCACTCTCAGAGGCAGAAGCAGATTCTTCATCAGAATTATCTGCATTCCTTCAGGGGGAGGGAGAGACTGGCACTGAAGCCGGTGGTGGTGTAATATAATCTTCCACTCTTTCCTCTGACTCTCCCTTTTCTTTTAACTTAAGGCATCTTTGTCCTATACTACACGCTGAACAACAGCGCTTCAGTTTTCCCAGTTCACAGAATCACAGAATCATTAAGGTTGGAAAGGACCTTCGAGATCACCAAGTCCAACCGTTAACCCAACACCACCATGTCCCCTAAACCATGTCCCGAAGCGCCACATCCACACGTTTTTCGAATGCTTCCAGTGATGGCGACTCCACCACCTCCCTGGGCAGCCTGTTCCAATGCTTGACCACTCTCTCCGTCAAGAAATTTTCCCTCATATCCAATCTAAACCTCCCCTGGCGCAACTTAAGGCCATTTCCTCTTGTCCTATCACTAGCTGCTTGGGAGAAGAGACCAACACGCACGTCACCACAACCCCTTTCAGGTACTTGTAGGGAGCGATAAGGTCTCCCCTCAGCCTCTGCTTCTCCAGACTGAACACCCCCAGTTCCCTCAGCCGCTCCTCATCAGACTTGTGCTCCAGACCCCTCACCAGCTTCGTTGCCCTTCTCTGGACGCGCTCCAGCACCTCAACGTCCTTCTTGTCGTGAGGTGCCCGACACTGAACACAGGATTCGAGGTGCGGCCTCGCCAGTGCTGAGTACAGGGGCACGGTCACATCCCTGATCCTGCCGGCCACACTAGTGCTGATACAGGCCAGGACGCTGTTGGCAGGGCGGGACTGTGGGGTAATCGCTGAGGGGCAATTTGGAAATTTACCCTCTAAGAACAGCATTGAGACCGGGTGGAACGTAGCTAATGTACAATGAGTTTGTACCATGGCAATTCCCTAGGCAACCCTAGACGTTGGCAGCATCAGGGGAACCTGATGTGCTGACTCCGGGAGAAATTGCATGGAGGGTGGAGCGGAGTGGAGGCGTCGCGGCCACGCTCTGTGAACAAGGGAATTTAAAGGTACACCGTGTGTACATTAATAAGCTGCACATGCGATGCCCTGGCTCAGTGACCTGTCAACTTTGATGAAATGCTGTAGTTGGAGTGAACTTTGCTTATTACAATATCATTATAATACTAAAAATACTAAAATGCACACCTCTCTCAAAGTTACCCACCTCCCAAGGTGCGACCACCCCTCAATGAGCGTGCGCACGGAATTTTTCCGAGTCTGTACCTTTAAACGCCAAGCGAGAGAATTCTGAACCAATCCTGATGAAGGTATGTATGACTAGAGGCACTCAAGCTCCACCTGCAAAGTAAAACACTACAAAATAGTGTGAAAAGAGCTGGATGTCAGGGAAGACACCATCACTCCTGACTTTTAGGATCCGCCAAGGGGCTGACCCTCTCTTCCCCCCCATTGGGACGCCTCTGGGTTAGATTCGAACACTCGGCTATCCCGAGGGGATACGCGGGAATCTCTAGAGTTGTTTCATCACCCCACGCGTGTGTAACGCGACCGCAATCAATTTAGTGCACTTGCTTGCAGACAGTGAGTTTATCACCGGCAATCCAAAGAACTTGTGCATCTGTCGCTTCAATAAATCGCACTATTGATTGACTCAGCCGTGTGTGTCTCGTCCCTGGAGGCGACCGTACCTCTGAGTGTGGCCCTGCGAGTTCAGGAGGTGTCCGGCTGAGCAGGTCGTGCGATGTTCGTAGTGCATCCGGACCCGTGAGAGTCCAGCGAAAGGGGTTGGGCACGACTGGACTACTAACGCTGCTTTTGGGCATCTGCCTCTTAATGCAACAGGCGCTTCAATGGAGACCGGCCCAGAAAAGGGCCTGGCCTGGTCCAGGAGTATGCCTCACCCCCGGAGCATGCTGGGAGCTCTAGTGCCTCCCTCATGCCAGGGCATGCTGGGAGCTGTAGTCCTGCCCTCACCCCAGGGCATGCTGGGAGCTCTAGTGCTGACGCCACCCCAGGGCATGCTGGGAGCTGTAGTCCTGCCCTCACCCCGGGGCATGCTGGGAGCTCTAGTGCCGACGCCACCCCAGGGCATGCTGGGAGCTGTAGTCCTGCCCTCACCCCGGGGCATGCTGGGAGCTCTAGTGCTGACCCCACCCCAGGGCATGCTGGGAGCTGTAGTCCTGCCCTCACCCCAGGGCATGCTGGGAGCTGAAGTCCTGTTCACCCCAGGGCATGCTGGAAGCTGTAGTCCTGCCCTCACCCCAGGGCATGCTGGGAGCTCTAGTCCTGCCCTCACCCGCAGCACGCGGGGAGCTGATGTGCTCCTAGGAGGTCGCTCTGACACACAAGGGCCCATTGCTCTCCCTGCTTGCAGCGGCAGCACCGCGTACGGAGACCCGGCAGGAGCATCGACAATGTTCCAGGCCGTTCGCCCCAAAGCACAACAGGACAGAGTGGAAACGAGGAAGGAGTCACGCTAGGGAATGGCAGCCTCTGGCAGCCTTGGCTCCAGGGAAGCCGCAGCCTCGACACCAAAGCTGCAGCGAGAATTTGCTGTCCCCAGGCCTTTCCCCACCGACTGCGGCGGGACTCTGCTGCCCTCCAGGTAGTGCAGGTACCACTGATACAGGAGGCAAGATGGGACGGGTGCCCCGCCCCTGCCTTCCAGTATATACAATAGGAAGAAATGGAGAAATAACTACATAAAGGAGCACACAAATAGATATAACTATGGACTCTTTAAAAATGACACACAGGTACCTCAGCCTCACGTCACCTGGGAAGATCATGGAGCAGATCCGCCTAGACGCTATGCTAAGGCACAATGAGGACAGGGAGGTGATTCGAGACAGCCAACATGGCTTCACCAAGGGCAAGTCCTGCCTGACCAACCCAGGGGTCTCCTATGATGGAGTGACCCCCTCAGTGGACAAGGGAGGAGCTAGCGATGTCGTCTATCTGGACTTCTGTAAGGCCTTTGACACGGTCTCCCACAACATCCTTCTCTCTAAGTTGGAGAGAGACGGATTTGATGGGTGGACTGTTGGGTGGATGAGGAATTGGCTGGATGGTCACATCCAGACCGTAGTTGTCAATGGATCAATGTCCCGATGGAGATCAGTGATGAGTGGTGTCCCTCAGGGGTCCATGTTGGCACCAGTGCTGTTTAATATCTTCATCAATGACACAGAGAGTGGAATCGAGTGCACCCTCAGCCAGTTTGCAGATGACACCAGGCTGAGTGCTGTGGTTGACACACTTGAGGGACGGGATGCCATCCAGAGGGACCTGGACAGGTTGGAGGAATGGGCCCGTGTGAACCTCCTGAGGTTCAACAAGGCCAAGCGCAGGGTCCTGCACCTGGGTTGAGGCAACCCCTCAGGTTGCTGAGGGGATCAGCACAGGCTGGGGGATGAAGGGATGGAGAGCAGCCCCGTGGAGAAGGACTTGAGGGTCCTGGTGTGTAAAAAGCTGGACAGGAGCCGGCAACATGCGCTCGCAGCCCAGATGCCCTGGGCTGCACCCAGAGCCGCGTGGCCAGCAGGGTAAAGGAGGGGATTCTGCCCCTTTGCCCCACTCTGGGGAGACCCCCCCTGCAGTGCTGTGTCCAGCTCTGGAGCCCTCGGCACAGGAGAGACATGGACCTGTTGGAGCGGGGCCAGCGGAGGCCCCAGCGATGCTCCAAGGGCTGGAACAGCTCTGCTGGGAGGACAGGCTGGGAGAGCTGGGGGGGCTCAGCCTGGAGCAGAGAAGGCTCCGGGGAGACCTTAGAGCAGCTGCCAGGGCTGAGAGGGGGCTTAGAAGACAGATGGGGACAGACTTTTCAGCAGGGCCTGTTGCGATAGGACAAGGGGTGATGGCTTTAAACTAAAAGAGGGGAGATTTAGGCTAGATTATAAGGAAAACATTTTTTGTGATCAGGGTGGAGGTGGTTGATGCCCCGTATCTGGAAACATTCCAGGTCAGGTTGGACGGGGCTCTGACACCCCTGGCCCGGCAGCGGGCTGCGGGGGGAGGGAAGGGCCATGCCCAGGCCATGGGGCCAGCCGAAGGGCAGTGATGGGCAAATACGTGAGACTGGCACAGAAAAACACAGACTTTCTATAGTGTTTTCTATGAGTTTATTAATTGCTCTTCAAAGCACCGTGCCTGGGCGGTGTTGCCCCGGAAGGGGGATCCTGCGCTTCATTTACATTTGGCAGAGGAGCCGAAGATGTCCAGGGAGAATCCCCAGCAGACCCGGTTTCATAGTCAGCAGTGACTGGGAGAGAAAAAGCAAGATCCAATGTTAGTTCTACAGCAGACCTAGCCCAAGAAGTCCATGGACAGCTATCAAGTGTGACAGGGCGCTGTACAGATCTGGCGAGATTTAAGCCCGCCAGAGGAAACAAAGGATGAAAGGGACACGTGCAAAGGAAGAAACAAGATTTTCCACGTTTGACCATCAGGCAACTAGCTTTCTAGAGCCCGTGAAGGGAATTCCAGAGGCTGCGCACCACAAAGAAACCCACGCTAAACCCGCACATGGCATCTGCTTGCACTTCAGAGCCCCGAGACCTCTTTGCCCTCAAGTGCCCCATTTTCCTTGGAAGTTCGAAAGAGGGCTTGCTTCTATGGAGCACAAGGTTTTTCACCAGCTTCTGCATTCCTCCGGCCCAAAACACAGGATCGTCTGTCTTTGAACAGGCAAAGCTTCTCTGTCAAAGCCAGGCCAAGGGAATCTCCCAGCACAGCACAGATCCGTCCTGCCCGGGCGGTCACAGGAAATGGTGTGGCAGGACAAGCTCTGTCTTTCGACACCCACCGTATTCCGACAAAGCCTCAGAAGCAAATCAGCGATATTGCACCTCGGGGCTCCAGGGGAGCAATTGCCATGAAATAGGTTCAATTCTTCTCTGGACAACTGCCCACGTGCTTTGGGTGTCCACCTAACAGGACCTGCTTTCGGCTCTGCAGGACAAGCAAGCAACTTCTTTCCTCTAGTTCCACCCGGCCAGGAATTACACAGAAAAGACTTCCACTACTTCAGCATCACAGGCAAAACCCAACCGCAATCCCTAACCCAGCTGACCAGTGAAGAACCCAGTCTGGAGCTGCTTACCTGAGCCCAACAGGTTTCCGCTCTGTCCCTTGGTCTTGCTCAGGCTCTTTGCCTTGCCACTGGAGAGCCTGTGCCGCTGCTCCTGAGGGCTCCTGGCACTGCCTTCTGCGAGCATCTCGGTAGTCCTGTGAAAAAGGCAGCAGCATGCAAGAACGACTGTTGCTCATATTGGCACCAAGTTGTTCCCCGAGTGTGACAGCACACTGTGGGACTTGTGCACACACGACTCCTTCCCTCCTCCCAGTGGAAACTCAAACTACAGATGCACCGTCATAACAGCAGCTGAAGAGATGTTTTCCCTCACAGGCTGCTGTGCTGTCCCCTCTGCCTTTTCAAGTGTGTCTATCCTAGCTTGGAGGATAACAGCAGCAGCAAGGAAGCGCCTCTTTTCCACCATACATGCAGGAAGAGGAGATGGCTACAGAAAACTGTTAAAGGAAAACTAACTACAACATCCTTCAGGCAGGCTTGATTACTTTTGTCACTGGAGGGTCAGCACAGAGAAACGAAAACAGGCCTCCGTAACTGGAGAGCCCCAGGTGAGCTCTTTTGAGAAGTATGCGGTCTTGAAGGTGCACCCGTCATGCTGAGCAGGTCCAAGAGAGGAATGTGGCGTGGGAAAGCCGCAATGAAAACTTTCATATTCCGTTACGTGGGGGGAAGGACAAAAACGTTTGGACTTACTTTTTTAATTTCTTTGTGAGGGACCTTCGGATTTCCTGGTCCATCAAAGAACGCTTTTCGTAGACTTTTATTTCTGCTTGCGCACTTGCCAGTTGCAGTGCGCTGAGCTCCTGCATGCTCTGTGCTCTCTTCAGGTCCGATTCCAGGGCTGCAATTCTCTGCTCCAGCAGTTTTCTCCAAGAGGCATCAGTGTTGTTGATCTCTTCTATTTTGGCTCGAGCAGCTGCCTGTGTCTAAGGCAGAAGATGCAACTTCAAGAAACAGCAAGAAAAAGACAATGCCCACCCCGCTCAAAAAACCTGCTCTTTCTGCCATTTTTGTATGAAACAGCCTGCAACGCTGTACAGACAAGGATGAGGAAGGGCTGCACATTTTTCAGGCACGCAGGTCCCGCGACACACACAGACGCACTCTGACGCAGCCTTTTGCATCTCCCCAGCTTCCCTACAGGAAAGCCAAACCCACAGCACTGACAGAGAGCACCACCTGCCCAAGGCAAAACACCTAAAAGGCACGACCACAACCACAAATGAACGCAACGTGGACTACCGATACAAACGGTACATAAACTCACCTGCAAAAGGGGACTGAGGTTTGCCTTCTCTCTCACTTCTTCTTGCGCTCGCTGCTCACGCTCTTTTCCACGAAGCTCTGTTGTGGCATGACCCACCCCAGGAGTCACCAAGCGATGTTGCAGAAGAGGCACCATCCCTCGCAGCTCCTGATTTATGGCTTCGAGCTGCAGGCATTTTTGGGACTCCAACTCCAGCTGCGCGGAGAGGTCGCACACCTGCATGCGGGGAAGTAACAATCTCTCTTAAGCAGAGGGGTCTGAAATCTCTGTGAAACTCAGTCAAACTTATGGATCGAGATCACAGCTGTAATCCACCGAGCTTGTCTTTCAACCCAGGGAAAAGACGCTGGCGTTTCTGAAAGTAAATACGCCTTTCAAGCCCTTGCCGAAAAGAACGCTCCAGCTTCCACCCTTCCCCCCTTCCCAAAAAGGCACCGTGGCAAAGGCACTCGGGCTCCTTCTACAGCATCATACAGGTCCGTGCCTGTGGAGACGCTCTTTTGCATTTTGCCACATTCACTGCGTTTCGTTTTGCTGCCATGGCGCTCCTCTTCTGCCCCGTTCCTTCTCATACGCACCCCCCTGTGCTAATGCCTGGGGCGGACAGTGTGGGGGAAGAGACAAGAGGTTCAAGACCTTCCTTAGAGGGAGGGTGAAGCCTGGCTTACGAGACAAAGGCAAACAACATGCTACTTCCCTTCCCCAAAGCCACCACTACCAGGGAACTAGACCCGTCTTTGTGCAGAGACTGAGAGAAGAAAAACCTTGCAAAGAAAGCACCAAGCCCGGAGACATTTGGAAGCACGTGGCTTGCGCTATCAAATCTTGGCCACAACGTTTGGACGGTGTCGGAACAGAAGCGAGTCTCGAAAGAGCACAGCTGCTTCGTTCTTCCCCACCCAGATGCTGCCCCCACAACCCACTGCTTTTCCCCTCAGCCTCGAAACGAGCTCCCTGAAGAGCCGGCTGAGTTTTTCAAGGCGAGAGGGGAGGAGGCCGGGAGGAGAAAGGAGCTAAAAGCACCCTCTCCTCTGGGACACAATTGGTAGTGATGTTGAAGCTCCTTAACGTCCTCAGACGAATCTCCCCTGTGTTTGTTCCCAGAATATTTTCTTCTCTTCTGGTCACTGAAGGGAAAGAACAGCTTCGTACATACTAACATTGGTCTTAGCCTTGTGCAAGTCCTCTTGCAAGCGGGAGTTTTCGTTCTTCAGGTATTCGCATTCGCATGTAGAAGCTTTCAGTGAAGTTTCTGCTACCCAGTGCTTTCTGAAAGCATCCGCGAGCTCTCCTTCCAGCTGTCTCACTGTTCTCTGGAGAAACAAGAAATGTCACCTCTTAAGGAAGTTGTCTGTATCCCAGCACATACAGAAAGGCAAAGCATTATCAATCCCAACTCTCTCATCCTGTCCTCACGGGGCAGGTGCTCCAGCCCCCTGATCATCGTTGTGGCCCTCCTCTGGCCCCGCGCCAACAGGTCCATGTCTTTGCTATGCTGAGGGCTCCAGAGCTGCACGCAGTACTCCAGGTGGGGTCTCACCAGAGCGGAGCAGAGGGGCAGAATCCCCTCCCTCAACCTGCCGGCCGTGCTGCTTTGGATGCAGCCCAGGACACGGTTGGCCTTCTGGGCTACAAGCGCACATTGCCGGCTCACGTGCAGCTTTTCACCCACCAGGACCCCCAAGTCCTTCTCATCTACCTGGCACAAGTCCAGGTAGGTGACGGTAGATGCATTCATGTAGACGTATAAGCGTGTCTCAAGGCTTGCCAAAAGCTTCTGCATTTCCACCAAAAGCAGAACAAAACTGGTCAGTGCTCACCTCTCCTCTTTTTCTACTTTGTCAGCCTTGCCTTTATATAAAGGCATCACTCACCGTTTGTTCTGGGGCAGTCTTGTTCTTCATGTCTCTCAGCTGCTGACGGAGTAAAAGGTTTTCACTGTGGCGCTGGGCCAGTTGTTCCTGCAGCCCTTCTGCCTTCTTGATGGCATCTTTTCTCTCTTGGTCTTTGTCATGCTGTAGAGCACGCCACTGCTTTGCCTGCCTCCAGGCCTGGCGTAATTCTCTTTCTGTCATGTCTAAGGCCAATGTCTTTTCACAGAGGGCTTTTTTCAGTTGGTCCACTTCCTTTTCCAGCCCGCTAGCTTTTTCTTCGACTTTGCTCAGCTGCTCAGACAAGCTCTTGTTGGTTTCTCGCATCTCAATGACATTCTCATTGACCTTTTCTGGCACTCGAAGCCGTTGCTCACATGCTTTCTGAAGCACTTCCCCATTGACACTTTCTGATGTCTGATGACTTCCAGGGCTCAGGTGGGAAGAGGATAAATCAGCCCCTGCCATCGGTATGTGGGCTCTGATGCTTTCTGCCTGTTCAAGTGAAAGATCACAAATGGACAAAACTTGGGAAATCAGTGCAAAACAGCAGACAGTGGCAGCATTTCATGTAACCAGAAGAGGACTGTCACCAACTTCACGTCCGATTATAAAAGAGATTTCAACAAGGCGGCATTAGACATTATTCATGGGGAAGTCTTATTGCGCATCAGCTGCAATATAATCCTGTAACGAAGACTCGGAATTAAAATCTTCATTTTTACATACCTCTCCCCAAGAGCTTTTGCTCTCCTTGACGGCTTCGTCATCTGGCTTACGGGCGGCACGCTCATCTACATTAAAACCAGATATTATTGGAACCAGGGTGAGCTCATACAACTCCTTGATACCTAGAGTGCTTTCCAAATCATCGTGCTTCCAGAGACAATCTCAGCACAAACACACGCCCCAAGCCCATGAAATCCTAGGGAGCGACCTACCAAAATGTGGATTCAAAATGCATCTGTTCTCCTGCTTGGCAGTTAATTTCCTCTAGCGCACACGCCATGTGCCAGGGAGGTCGCTCAAAGTGATCAGAATGGAGCCAAAAAGGATTCAGTGTCTCAGGAATTCTGCTTTCCAGGGACAAATGCCTGGCAGTTCTTTTCTCCCCGGATCATAAGCCACACCACATCATCGCTCCCAAATATCCTGTCTCCACAGCAGCCTGCCAGAAGGGCAGGTGACAGGGCTTTTCCCCATCGGCTCCTCCACGCTGGGAAGTCCTACCTGCTCTCCCCAGAGCGGATGCACATTGCAGAACTCCAGCAGCTCCTGCCCCGTGGGGAGCACTGGATGCTGACAGCTCTTTTGCTCGGGCTGGAGCAGCTTCTCCCTTGTTTTCCTGCTCCCTGGGGTGCACAGGCTGTGCACTGCCACTGTGCCTGGAAGGACAGAAAGCACGACCAGCTGTACGCACTGCTTATCGCAGTAATAACGGCCCGTTATTATCTGCTCTTTCCACATTTACCTCTGTTGAGAATGAACACCCCCAGGCACCAAGCTAAGCCCCAGGGAAGGAAAACAGCCCAGGAGTTTCCCAAAGTGCGCCCGCCTCCCTGTGCCCTGTTTCCCGTCGTCCTTGTCCCGGCGGTTGGTCTCGTGCTCCTTCACCAGCGGCTGCACCGTGGCCAAGCCGCCGGTGGCGCCCACACGGTGCAGCTCATCCCAGCCCTCTGGCCAGAGGCCATCGCGACCGCTGCTCCCACAGGACATGGCACCCTCCCGTGCCCTCCTCCTGGGCAGGGACCACCAGGACCTCTTCATGGCCCAGGGGGAATGGGCACTGCACCCCCTCGCCTCGCCCCTCCCCGGGGAGCGGTGGCAGGCAGGACTCGGCAGGCGCTGCCGGGTGCCGCCTGCGAACAGAGGAGCCGAGCCCTGAGGAGCAGCAGGGCACCACCAGCAGCTCTGCCAGCAGCTCCACCAGCACCAGAACCACCACCAGCAGCTCCACCAGCAGCTCCACCAGCAGCTCCACCAGCAGCTCCACCAGCAGCACCAGCAGCTCCACCAGCAGCTCCACCAGCACCACCAGCAGCTCCACCAGCAGCTCCACCAGCAGCTCCACCAGCAGCTCCACCAGCAGCTCCACCAGCACCACCAGCAGCTCCACCAGCAGCGCCAGCACCACGTCCACCAACAGCACTAGCACCAGCAGCACCACTGGCACAGCACCAGCACAGCACCAGCGGGTACTGTGCGCAGGGCCTGCGCCAGCGCCCCAGGTCTAGTGAACACGTGCACTGACGTCATGAACGGCTCAATGACATCATAAGGCGCTGGGGGCTGGGCGGGGCTGGGCCGGGCTGAGGGCAGAGGCTGGTGGGGTGGAGGGGCCCATGTGCTCAGAACCTCTCTGCGCGCACACAGCCCACGTGGCCGAGGAAAAGAGCCCCTGGCGCGCTGTGGGTCTCCCCGCACCCCTCCATGTGCCTTTCAGTGTACCCAAAACCCCTCGGTGTGCCCTTTCACGCACCCTGAAGCCTTCTGGTTGTGTGTCAGAGGACCGCCCCAGACCAGGGTACATTTTCAGGTGCTACGAGACCCTTGGCCAGCCTTTTGGGGTTCCCCTGCACATCTTTATCTGGCTTTTGATACTCCCTTCCAGGGTGCCACAGCCCCCTTAGCGTGAATTTCAGTGCTCTCCAGGGAAATCGGTGCGCGATTCCGGATGCTGAGGGCCCTTAAGGATGCCTTTCTGAGCACCCCGTTGCCCTGGCTGTGCATTTCGGGCTACCCCAACTCCCTGGAGTGCCTTTGGGTGCATCTCCATGCCCTGCAGTGTGCTTTCTCCTGCACCCCATCTCCCTCAGTGTCTTTCACTACACCCCAGGGCAACCGATGAGCCTTTTGGGGCATCCCTTTCGGCATGCCCTGGACCCCTTCTGATCCCGTCGTCTTTTGGGGGCATCCTGAACCCCTTGGTGTGCTTTCTGCGGGTTCCCGGAACCCTCTGTGTGGCTTTCAGGGTGTCTCGTCCTCCTCCGTGTACCTTTAGGGGTGCTCCTTTTTCCCTTTTATGGTCACAGGTCTCTTGAGGATAGTTTCTTCTCCTTGGATCTTTGTCCCTTCTGCTCTTCAGCCAAGCGGTTCTTTCTTATCCTCCTTCTTTCAGCACTCCTGCTAGGATGCTTCTATTCTCAAGGCTAAGCTCTCTTCTCTGTACTCATTAATCTCTCGGTCCTTGCTTTTAACCCTTCTTTCTTTTGACTTCGTGAGGCCTCTTGCTTCTACACGCATGCTTTCCTCGTCATTAACTGTTTACACCCAGCTGAAATGTTAGCATGGAGGCAAATACAGCCTAAGGACCATGAGAGTAGGCCGTTAAACATAATCACACAGTTATTAGGCTAAAGAAATCTACACAAAAGCTAAACTAATCATGTCATCAATAGCCTTCCAGAAAGTGCATACATTAAGAAATTTACAAAACTTACAGTTGAGTAGTTACACGTGCCAAAACCTTATAACTGTTTTAGATCCGTGTTTCAAACCTGATCTGGGATGTTCCCCGGGATGGGGCATCTCCCACCTCTCTGGGCAAGCTGGGCCAGTGTTTCACCACGCCCATTGTCAAAAATGTTTTTCTTTTATCTAGCCTAAATCTCCCCTCTTTTAGTTTAAAACCATCACCCCTTGTCCTATCGCAACAGGCCCTGCTGAAAAGTCTGTCCCCATCTGTCTTCTAAGCCCCCTCTCAGCCCTGGCAGCTGCTCTAAGGTCTCCCCGGAGCCTTCTCTGCTCCAGGCTGAGCCCCCCCAGCTCTCCCAGCCCGTCCTCCCAGCAGAGCTGTTCCAGAGCATCGCTGGGGCCTCCTCTGGCCCCACTCCAGCAGGTCCGTGTCTCTCCTGTGCCGAGGGCTCCAGAATTGGACGCAGCACTGCAGGGGGGTCTCCTCAGAGCGGGACAGAGGGGCAGAATTCCCTCCCTCGCCCTGCTGGCCACGCGGCTCTGGGTGCAGCCCAGGACACGCGTGGCTTCTGGGCTGCGAGCGCACGTTGCCGGCTCACGTCCAGCTTTTCATCCCCCAGTACCCCCAAGTCCTTCTTCGCAGGCTGGCCCAATACGGACCCCTGAGGGACACCGCTCACCAGTGATCTCCATCTGGACATTGAGCCATTGACCACTACCCTCTGGATACGACCATCCAGCCAATTCCTCATCCACCCAACTGTCCACCCATCAAATCTGTATCTTTCCAACTTAGAGAGAAGGATGTTGTGGGGGACCATGTCAAAGGCTTTACAGAACAGGTAGGCGACATCCGTAGCTCTTCCCTTGTCCACTGCTGTGATCGCTCCATTGTAGAAGGCCACTAGGTTGGTCAGGCGGGTCAGAAGCCATGCTGCCTGTCTCCAATCACCTCCCTGCCCTGCATGTGCCTCAGCATAGCTTCTAGCAGGATCTGCTCCATGACCTTCCCAGGCCCAGAGGTGAGGGTGACAGGTCGGTAGTTCCCAGGGTCCTCCTTGCCGCCCTTTCCAAAACTGGGTGCAATGTTTCCCTTTTTCCAGTCACCAGGGACTTCGCCTGACTGCCATGATTTTTCAAGTATCATGGAGAGTGGCTTGGCAACTACATCAGCCAAGTCTCTCAGGACTCTGCAATGCATCTCATCAGGTCCCATAGACTTCTATATGTTCTGGTTCTTCAGGTGGTCTTGAACCTGATCTTCTCTTACAGCAGGAGGGACTTTGTTCCTCCAGACCCCATCCTGCATTCCATCCACTCGAGAGGTGTCAGAAGAGACGTTGCCAGTGAAGACTGAGCTCTACATTCCTCCTCCACTCCTCCCGGCTGGATCTGTACAGCTCCAGGTTTGTCAGGACTTGCCTTGCTCGTGGTGGCCAGATGCTGCAACGGCAAGGACAAATTCCCCCTCGCACCCTTGCCCTGGCCCCTGCGCCCAGGCTGGGGCTGCCAAGACACCAGGCATCGGGGCTGACACCGGGCATGCCCGTGTCAGGGGAAATTGGGTCCTTGACCCCACAGATCTATGGTCTCTGCCGCTCGACTCTCCCTGTCCTTGCCAGCAGCTGCCACATGCTTACTTTGGCTCTGTTGTCTCCAGCCGAGGGGCCGGTGTTCTCCTCTCTTCTGCTTGGGAACAGCAGCGAGACATCTCCTCCCCATGTGTCTTCCCCCGGGAGATGGCTTCCTCCCGTCCTGGCTGTGCTTTGGCCCCCTCCTGCCTGGTACTTCTGGGCCAGGGGAAGCACAGTGACAAGCCAGGCCAGCGCACCTGGGGTATTTCAGACTGACGCTTTGCCTGGGTGGGAAGAGGAGGAACATTTGAGCCCAAGTCTCACTTCTCTCCTGTGCCTGGACAAGGCACTAGAGAACAAGGCACTAGAGAAGCCAGGGCCTGCAAGCCCCCTGCCATCCCCCAGCCCACGCGGGAAACCTGTAGGGTGGAGAAATGCCCTCGGCAGGGACCCCAGGGAAGGAGCGGGGGAACCAGGAGGGTCCACGTGCAAGCCAAGTGTGGTGGCTTGAAGATGGAGTCATTGGCCAGACGGAAAGGAAGAGCGATGGGATGAACACGCCCGCAGTGCAGGGGGGTGTCTTTGAGGACACCCTCTCCATAGAGCCACGTCTTCCTACACGTGACACCATCGTTACGTCCACCTGTACCACGTACCACTGCTGCTCCCATCTGACCGTCCAGAGAAGGGAGCCTGACTTCCAGACGGTCCCACGCTTTGTCTTCCCTGCGTTCCTCTGCACGGCTCCCCTCAAATGCTGGCAGCACGCAGCAAACACACCGCACGAGGAGCTTGTATGAGAGCAGCAGGAGCCTGTCCTTCAGCTGGTGCTCATGGACCAACCCCGGGCAGGCAGCACGAGGCAGTTCTGCACGGAAGTTAGGTCTGGGCTAGGAAATACCCTCCAGTCAAAACCAGGATGAGACAGCCATGAGCTGTACTGCTCAGGTGTGGCTGAAGAGTCTCACCTTATGCTACCTGCTGCAGTCCCTGCCTCTGTCCTCTTTTCTCCTGTGAGAGCAAGGGCACTTGTCCGGACAGGAGAAAGATGCCCTCAGGAGAGCAGGCGCTTGCCGGGACGAGCCACTGGAAGCACAAAAACCAGGAAGCCCTTCACAGCTGCACCTCTGGGACGCTTCCCGCAAGACAGACACACCATCTGTGCACGCATGTGCTACTCGTGCTGGCCTGGACTCCTCTGGCCTTGCACTCAGGCTCCTAGGACGGTCTCAGCCCTTTCCGACTACCACTCTTTCCCAGCCCTCTCTTTCTACAGGGCCACGCTGCTCTCTGAGCAGTTCCTGCCCCACTGCTTCCTTACCTGGGTCCCCGTTGGGAAAAGGGGGTGAGCTGGGACGTGTTGGTCACTTCAGAGAACCTCTCGCACCGAGGAGGTGGAGTCACATGTAGGGAACACGCTCTTGCGCCTCTACACCACACCGGTGCGTCGTTACGGTACCTTGACGGGCAGCATTTTCAGCCGGTTCTTTTTTGGACATCTCATTTTTGTACAGAAACCTGCAAATAAGGCGGCACCAGTGGTTTCAGTAAGGAGCAACGTAGTGTCCCTTGCAGCCCCCACTAAGAAGCTGCTCGAGAGCTGAGCTCCTGTCAAGTCTCCAGTTTTGCAAAGCAGAACATACAACAAGGTGGCAATAGATATTAGGAAACGAGCACCACCAAACTGCGTTTGAAAATGATGACATCTTGGGCTTGGTTTGTTTGGGGTTTTTTCTGTTTCATTCTCACTCAAAGGAAAGGGAAGGACCAGACAAAGCTTTGTGGAAAATGGTCCCTCACTGCCTCTCCATGTCCCAGATCGGTGGGAAGGTAAAGCAGGCCCTCTTCCCTGGGACTCCACCTGACAACATCCCGCTTCCCAAAGAAGCAGGAGTGACCATGGACTTCACAGATAAGCACCCCTTGGGCACAGGTACTCCACACCAGCTTCAGGAGGAGACCAGCCCCAGTAACTTGGTCCTTGGCACCTCTGGGCAGCTGGACCAAACGGGCTGACAAGCTGCTTGCTTGGTCACTCCAGGGCAACAGAAGCAAACACACTCACTGTGGGAACACAAAGATCCCCCCAGGAGGCATCTGGAAAACTGCTGTTTCTGTGCAGGCTATCACCAAGGGCCTCAGGCTTGGTTTCTGCACGAAGGACAGAGACGGGATTGAACGTGCCCAAGGTCATGGCTTTGACTCGGCTGCAATTCAGTTAGACTGAGCACTGAAAACATCACAAACGAACTTGGAGGAAAGTGTTTGCCAGGTTCCCGGTCTTGTCCACATCTTGGAGCAGGTCTTCGAAGAACCTCATGACCACTTTCCGTCCTCGGCACACCAGGATGCCGATGTTCTTGAAGACAAAGTCAAAGTCCTTGCCTTCGGTTAAGGCCCACGCAATGACTTTTACGGTTGCCTCAACGCACTTCAAGACCCTTTTCTTGGGGATGTGGAGGCATAAGGCGGCCTCAGTGTAGATCAGCTCCGCAACTTCCAGTTCCGCTGTGAAGAAACCACCCAACAACAAAGTCACTTGATCAGCTGTCAGCAGACTCACATCACCCTTCCGCACAACGACCCCATTCAAGAGCCCACTGACCCTCCTTCCACCCCAATGACTCCCCATTCAGCAGCGAGCAGCCTGCCCCCACGCAAACTGCTGCCCCTATCAAGGAGGAGATGGAGGGAAACCCCAGCTCTGAGTCTTGGGGGAAGCACATGTCTGAAGGTCTCTTCTTACCAGGCCTTGATCTGGCCTCATAGCGGAGCTTGGTCCACACCAGAACTGGCTCGTCCAGGTGGAACATGGGTCTCTGGACTATGAAGCTCGCCTTGCTCCCGTTACAAAAGTCCTGTTCCCTGATGCAGACAGTGCCCACGCCCATTAGCCTGACAGCCTGCAAACAAGAGTGAATAAGAGACAGAAGTTGGAACTTTTCCAACGGAACAGCATGAAGACTTGCCTAGGTACACTAAGGGGGATCTGCGGCCTCCCCTTCACCCCCCCGCCCTCTTCCCAGGGCCTGCAAGGTGAAGAGCAAGCAGGACACACCACCTGGAGCCTGAGAGGGTCCGAGGAGGGACAAGCCCTGGGAAAAGCCCTGAACACTGCCCCAGGCTCTCTGCCTGGTCTTTACAGCCTGCCAGCAGGGCTAGGGAAGACTCCAAAGAAGAAAGCCCATGTCCTTCTACATCTACAGCAGGGCTTTGCTTTGTCTCTTCGTCCACCCAACAGTTGTTCTTTGGCAGAGCTGCCCACTGCAGTATCTTTCTGGGGCATTTTTTCTGCTTTTTAAGCTGGGGCAGGAATAAAGGGCAGGGGGAAGGGTCAGGATACCTCAAGGGCTGAGGGAGTACAAGGAAAGCAGCCCCACCTTGTTCATCAGCAGCTCTTGGCGGTAGCACTCCGACACGCTATCCCAAATGTCTGCGATCTCTGGGGAAGAAGAGGAAGGCAGGCCATGCTTGAAGTCAATAAGCCCCCCAGCGTGCCAAGCCATCATCCAAGGCATCATCCCACACCACCACCTCCCCGCTGAAGTCACCCGTGCAGCAGTCAGCCTGCAGAGCTGAATTTCAACTGTGTCCCCATGAGAAGACCTCCCGCGCTGCGGACACAGAGGTCTGTACTTGAAATAAAGACAGGAGGCTTTGCACAAGGACATCTTCCCACCCACGATGGAAAGGTGTCTCAGAGTTCACAGCGATCCATCTTGAGCAAGGTCAGGTTGGACAGGGCCCTGAGCAACCTGATCTAGTAGCAGATGTCCCTGCTCATTGCAGGGGGGTGGACTAGATGGCCTTCAGCTAGAAGGTCCCTTCCAGCCCAAACTATTCTAGCATTCTGTGATTCTATGAGCAGGGGACCTTCTGGCAGCACTTGCCCTTCTTCGTGAAATCCGCAAGGCGTGGAGACAGAGCATGGAGGAAGGCAGAAGAGAACCACTGCATGGTCACAGCTCCTCCTGGCTGACGTCCTCCACCCCTCTCCACCTCACCGAACAGCCACAGCGCTATGGCCGTGCCTGCCTCCGCCTTCTCCTCCTGGCTGCAGAGCTGCTGCCAAGAGCAGAGCGGTGGTGAGAGCAGCCTCCCACGCCTGGGCTCGCCCCCAACTTGCAGGGAAGTGCGGGCTGGGCTGCCATTGAGAGACAGAAGGTGTCACAGCGAGGCAGGGTGTCCCACTGTGACCACAGCCTGTGTCACACAGCGCACTTTGGGGGGCTGATCCCATCCACCCACTGGGAGACCCAAAGACTCACGGACTGTCTCACCTGAGCAGACACAAACACGGTGCCAGGGAAACAAGATTAGGAGACCTGAAGGGTGAAAAAAGTCAAGTTGAAAATAAAAAAACCTGAAGGGTAATGTAAGTTTCAGGAGTCCTTGCTCAAAAGTCGCACAAGCAGAGAACCTCGAGATGCAGGGGACCACATGTCTTGGGAAAAGATTATTTGAAGTTGTTTTGAGATGGCTATAAAGAGCAGCCTGAGAGGAGAGGCAAGAAGACAAATTCCAAGCAAATATCCTTCACACTGGATCGCACGGATAGCAGAGCTTGGCAGATTGGAAAAAAAAAAAATTTTTTTTGGAATTGCGCTTGGAGCCCAGTAGGCTTTGAATAAACCTCAACTCATGTGTGCTCAGATCCTCTTCATTCTCCTCAGAGATAGATCCTCTGCTCCCTCCCTGGGGAGATCTGCTCTCTTCCCATTGGGGACCGTTCTGATCCCCACCATGGCCCTTCGGTGCCAGTTCAGATCCCCTCCAGTTCAGAGGCCCTCCAGGCCGATACGTTTTTGAGGACCTCTCCCCTTCCTCCTCCGAGCAGATGTCCTTGCTTCCCCCTCCAAGCAGATTTCCTTGGTTCCCCCTCATGCAAACTGTGCTTCCTATTCATCCCAGGTCCTCCTGAGTATGCAACCATCTCTTCCATTCCCACTCAGGTGCACCCAGATCGCTTCTCTGCCCCATAGCTCACATGCTGATCCTTTCTGCTTCCCTCTTTGCATACGCAGATCCCCTCTACACCCTTTTCTGCATGATCTGATTCCTTCCACTCCCACCCAAGCATCCTTATAGACCCTCCATCACAGAAGCATTCAAGATCTACTCTCTTTCTCTCTCTGGATGTTCAGATCCCCTCCTTGCTCCTCCACACATGCTCCTATTCCATTTCCCTTGTCCCCTTCCATCTCCCTTTAAGTGCACAGACGGAGGGCAACGCGGAAAAGCGGGCACATGGCATGGAGTAGTCGGGATCAGAGAACGCAGAAGGCAACTACTACATTAAGAAATTTACAAAAATCGTACAAGGAGAGGCAATCGTATCCTGGGCCATATAGACAAACAGAAGAATTGCAAGCAAGATTTATGATAGAGACCGATAATGCAATCTGTTCCCATTTTTTGGAAAGATCTGGCCACCAGGTACTCTTATCAGTAACCTGCTCCGTAGTGGGGGTTATTAAATAGAGAGATGCTAACCGGAACTGGAACTCCCATTAAGAGGTAGTGTCTGTCTAGAATCTCTAGGCATTGCAGTACCTATCCAACAATCACTCTTGTGTAGAATTTGGATAACACTCGGCGACAGTGTCAGGTGTGTATTCTGATCCCAGTAAAGCATTTCACAACTTAGACTCGTGGTTATCAAATTTACCATAAACACAACGTATTTATACATTTTGTCGTTTTATCTTCAGCTTCGAAGAGTCCTGTTGTTCTATCACCCATGGAGGGGAAGCCTTTTTAATCCTTGAGTAGTGAATCCACGCCGATTGCTCTTTAATCTTGATAGCAGTGAAGGTGGTTAACAGCACTTGGAAGGGTCCGTTCCACTTCTCTTCCAAGGGTTCACCTGTAAAAGCCTTAATATAAACGCAGTCTCCCAGCTTAAAAGGATGAACAGGATAATCCAGACCTCTAGATCTGGTTCCTAAAACTATCTTGTTTACCTCATTGAGTTGTTTTCCTAATATTATTATGTATTTCTGCAGATTATTTTCGCCTAACTGGGTGAGATCTTCCTCTTGGGACTGGGATTGGTACGGCCTCCCAAACAAAACTTCAAATGGGCTTAAATTCTCTTTAGTTCTCGGGTTTACCCTCATTCGTAATAGGGCCAGCGGGAGCGCTTGGTGCCAACGTAGATTTGCTTCTCGACCAGTTTTAGCTAGCTGGTTTTTAAGTAAGTGATTCATTTTCCCAACTTGCCCACTCGCCTGAGGTCGGTATGGGGTATGTAGTTGCCATCAATCCCTAAAAACTTACTCATTCGTTGCACTATCTGCGCACAAAAATGAGTACCCCTATCAGAAGATATTACTGCTGGTACTCCAAATCTGGGAATACTTTTGTTTAAAAGTACTCCTGTCGCTTCCCTAGCCTTATTAGTCCTACGAGGGAAAGCTTCTGGCCAGCCCAAAAAGGTATCTGTTAATACTAACACAGACCAAAACCCCCCTTTTCTTGGGAGTTCAGAAAAGTCCATTTGCCATTGTTGTCCGGGCACATTTCCCTTTCCAATGCTCCCAATTTGTATCTTATGCGCGGTATTCAGATGGTTTTTCAAACATGTTTCACACCTCTGGCTGACTTGTTTCACTGTAGTATATAAATTTCGACTCACTCTTTTTTGATTTATATATTTATACAATGCATCTGCTCCCCAGTGAGTTTCATTATGTTCTTCCCGTAGGATTTTCCATAAAATGTTATAAGGCACTATTACTCTACCAGCTGGCATTGAAAATATTCCTGTTTGGTGATCTTTCCTTCCTCCTAGATCATTTATCATAACTTTATCTTCTTTAGAATATCCTGATTTTTCATTCTCTGTTAGACTGAATTTACCGTCTGGGATCAAAGAACAATTTCTGTCCGTTCCGCTGCCAGCTTAGCCTCATAATCAGCCAATTTGTTCCCAACCTCTGGATCAGTGTTACCCTTTTGGTGTCGCCTACAATGCATAAGTGCGACCTTCTTCAGGAGTTGCTCGGCATCCAGCAATTGTAAGATCTCTTCAGCATGTTTCACTTGCTTTCCTTGAGCAGTCAGCAGCCCTCTTTCTTTCCAAATAGCTCCATGTACCACTCCGAAGGCATAACTGGGGTCTGTCCATAGGGTGACCCTTTTTGCTTTTGAAATTTCCAGTGCTCGGATTAAGGCAATGATTTCTGCCTTTTGCGCCGATGTTCCTGCAGGTAAAGGATTAGCTTCAGTTACCTTACAAGTAGCGGTTACCGCGTAACGGGCCTTATGAAGTCTTTGCTTCACAAAACTGCTTCCATCGGTGAACAGATGATCTTCGGCATCCTCCAGCGGTTCTTCCTTGAAGTCAGGTCGACCGGAGTAAACCGCTTCCAGTGTCTCCAGACACTCATGGACTACTGCTTCGGTGACTTCGCCACTGAGAAAAGATGCTGGATTCACAATGTTAGTTGACATCGTCCGGTTCCGCTAAGAGGGCCTGATACTTCAGGAACCGGGAGGGTGATAACCCATGTGCTCCCTACTTGTTCCAGCACTGCTGAAACTATGTGTGACAGCAACACAGTTATCTTCTGGCCCGGGGTAAATCTGCGGGCTCCGTCCATGTTGAGCTCTACCGCTGCCACGGCTCTCAAACAACTGGGCCAACCTTGGCTTACTTCATCTAACTGTTCAGAGAAGCGTACAACTGCCCGCTTGTACGGTCCCAGTCGCTGTGCCGATATGCCCAAAGCAATGCCTTGTTTTTCATGTGGAAAAAGGGACCTTAATTCGAGTTGGTCCTTGCGGCCCCATAGCTTGTCTGAGGGGGGCTCGTATCCTCGCTCGGACTCTGCCTCGGGTTACAGGACCCGAAGTGGCACTCTCAGAGGCAGAAGCAGATTCTTCATCAGAATTATCTGCATTCCTTCAGGGGGAGGGAGAGACTGGCACTGAAGCCGGTGGTGGTGTAATATAATCTTCCACTCTTTCCTCTGACTCTCCCTTTTCTTTTAACTTAAGGCATCTTTGTCCTATACTACACGCTGAACAACAGCGCTTCAGTTTTCCCAGTTCACAGAATCACAGAATCATTAAGGTTGGAAAGGACCTTCGAGATCACCAAGTCCAACCGTTAACCCAACACCACCATGTCCCCTAAACCATGTCCCGAAGCGCCACATCCACACGTTTTTCGAATGCTTCCAGTGATGGCGACTCCACCACCTCCCTGGGCAGCCTGTTCCAATGCTTGACCACTCTCTCCGTCAAGAAATTTTCCCTCATATCCAATCTAAACCTCCCCTGGCGCAACTTAAGGCCATTTCCTCTTGTCCTATCACTAGCTGCTTGGGAGAAGAGACCAACACGCACGTCACCACAACCCCTTTCAGGTACTTGTAGGGAGCGATAAGGTCTCCCCTCAGCCTCTGCTTCTCCAGACTGAACACCCCCAGTTCCCTCAGCCGCTCCTCATCAGACTTGTGCTCCAGACCCCTCACCAGCTTCGTTGCCCTTCTCTGGACGCGCTCCAGCACCTCAACGTCCTTCTTGTCGTGAGGTGCCCGACACTGAACACAGGATTCGAGGTGCGGCCTCGCCAGTGCTGAGTACAGGGGCACGGTCACATCCCTGATCCTGCCGGCCACACTAGTGCTGATACAGGCCAGGACGCTGTTGGCAGGGCGGGACTGTGGGGTAATCGCTGAGGGGCAATTTGGAAATTTACCCTCTAAGAACAGCATTGAGACCGGGTGGAACGTAGCTAATGTACAATGAGTTTGTACCATGGCAATTCCCTAGGCAACCCTAGACGTTGGCAGCATCAGGGGAACCTGATGTGCTGACTCCGGGAGAAATTGCATGGAGGGTGGAGCGGAGTGGAGGCGTCGCGGCCACGCTCTGTGAACAAGGGAATTTAAAGGTACACCGTGTGTACATTAATAAGCTGCACATGCGATGCCCTGGCTCAGTGACCTGTCAACTTTGATGAAATGCTGTAGTTGGAGTGAACTTTGCTTATTACAATATCATTATAATACTAAAAATACTAAAATGCACACCTCTCTCAAAGTTACCCACCTCCCAAGGTGCGACCACCCCTCAATGAGCGTGCGCACGGAATTTTTCCGAGTCTGTACCTTTAAACGCCAAGCGAGAGAATTCTGAACCAATCCTGATGAAGGTATGTATGACTAGAGGCACTCAAGCTCCACCTGCAAAGTAAAACACTACAAAATAGTGTGAAAAGAGCTGGATGTCAGGGAAGACACCATCACTCCTGACTTTTAGGATCCGCCAAGGGGCTGACCCTCTCTTCCCCCCCATTGGGACGCCTCTGGGTTAGATTCGAACACTCGGCTATCCCGAGGGGATACGCGGGAATCTCTAGAGTTGTTTCATCACCCCACGCGTGTGTAACGCGACCGCAATCAATTTAGTGCACTTGCTTGCAGACAGTGAGTTTATCACCGGCAATCCAAAGAACTTGTGCATCTGTCGCTTCAATAAATCGCACTATTGATTGACTCAGCCGTGTGTGTCTCGTCCCTGGAGGCGACCGTACCTCTGAGTGTGGCCCTGCGAGTTCAGGAGGTGTCCGGCTGAGCAGGTCGTGCGATGTTCGTAGTGCATCCGGACCCGTGAGAGTCCAGCGAAAGGGGTTGGGCACGACTGGACTACTAACGCTGCTTTTGGGCATCTGCCTCTTAATGCAACAGGCGCTTCAATGGAGACCGGCCCAGAAAAGGGCCTGGCCTGGTCCAGGAGTATGCCTCACCCCCGGAGCATGCTGGGAGCTCTAGTGCCTCCCTCATGCCAGGGCATGCTGGGAGCTGTAGTCCTGCCCTCACCCCAGGGCATGCTGGGAGCTCTAGTGCTGACGCCACCCCAGGGCATGCTGGGAGCTGTAGTCCTGCCCTCACCCCGGGGCATGCTGGGAGCTCTAGTGCCGACGCCACCCCAGGGCATGCTGGGAGCTGTAGTCCTGCCCTCACCCCGGGGCATGCTGGGAGCTCTAGTGCTGACCCCACCCCAGGGCATGCTGGGAGCTGTAGTCCTGCCCTCACCCCAGGGCATGCTGGGAGCTGAAGTCCTGTTCACCCCAGGGCATGCTGGAAGCTGTAGTCCTGCCCTCACCCCAGGGCATGCTGGGAGCTCTAGTCCTGCCCTCACCCGCAGCACGCGGGGAGCTGATGTGCTCCTAGGAGGTCGCTCTGACACACAAGGGCCCATTGCTCTCCCTGCTTGCAGCGGCAGCACCGCGTACGGAGACCCGGCAGGAGCATCGACAATGTTCCAGGCCGTTCGCCCCAAAGCACAACAGGACAGAGTGGAAACGAGGAAGGAGTCACGCTAGGGAATGGCAGCCTCTGGCAGCCTTGGCTCCAGGGAAGCCGCAGCCTCGACACCAAAGCTGCAGCGAGAATTTGCTGTCCCCAGGCCTTTCCCCACCGACTGCGGCGGGACTCTGCTGCCCTCCAGGTAGTGCAGGTACCACTGATACAGGAGGCAAGATGGGACGGGTGCCCCGCCCCTGCCTTCCAGTATATACAATAGGAAGAAATGGAGAAATAACTACATAAAGGAGCACACAAATAGATATAACTATGGACTCTTTAAAAATGACACACAGGTACCTCAGCCTCACGTCACCTGGGAAGATCATGGAGCAGATCCGCCTAGACGCTATGCTAAGGCACAATGAGGACAGGGAGGTGATTCGAGACAGCCAACATGGCTTCACCAAGGGCAAGTCCTGCCTGACCAACCCAGGGGTCTCCTATGATGGAGTGACCCCCTCAGTGGACAAGGGAGGAGCTAGCGATGTCGTCTATCTGGACTTCTGTAAGGCCTTTGACACGGTCTCCCACAACATCCTTCTCTCTAAGTTGGAGAGAGACGGATTTGATGGGTGGACTGTTGGGTGGATGAGGAATTGGCTGGATGGTCACATCCAGACCGTAGTTGTCAATGGATCAATGTCCCGATGGAGATCAGTGATGAGTGGTGTCCCTCAGGGGTCCATGTTGGCACCAGTGCTGTTTAATATCTTCATCAATGACACAGAGAGTGGAATCGAGTGCACCCTCAGCCAGTTTGCAGATGACACCAGGCTGAGTGCTGTGGTTGACACACTTGAGGGACGGGATGCCATCCAGAGGGACCTGGACAGGTTGGAGGAATGGGCCCGTGTGAACCTCCTGAGGTTCAACAAGGCCAAGCGCAGGGTCCTGCACCTGGGTTGAGGCAACCCCTCAGGTTGCTGAGGGGATCAGCACAGGCTGGGGGATGAAGGGATGGAGAGCAGCCCCGTGGAGAAGGACTTGAGGGTCCTGGTGTGTAAAAAGCTGGACAGGAGCCGGCAACATGCGCTCGCAGCCCAGATGCCCTGGGCTGCACCCAGAGCCGCGTGGCCAGCAGGGTAAAGGAGGGGATTCTGCCCCTTTGCCCCACTCTGGGGAGACCCCCCCTGCAGTGCTGTGTCCAGCTCTGGAGCCCTCGGCACAGGAGAGACATGGACCTGTTGGAGCGGGGCCAGCGGAGGCCCCAGCGATGCTCCAAGGGCTGGAACAGCTCTGCTGGGAGGACAGGCTGGGAGAGCTGGGGGGGCTCAGCCTGGAGCAGAGAAGGCTCCGGGGAGACCTTAGAGCAGCTGCCAGGGCTGAGAGGGGGCTTAGAAGACAGATGGGGACAGACTTTTCAGCAGGGCCTGTTGCGATAGGACAAGGGGTGATGGCTTTAAACTAAAAGAGGGGAGATTTAGGCTAGATTATAAGGAAAACATTTTTTGTGATCAGGGTGGAGGTGGTTGATGCCCCGTATCTGGAAACATTCCAGGTCAGGTTGGACGGGGCTCTGACACCCCTGGCCCGGCAGCGGGCTGCGGGGGGAGGGAAGGGCCATGCCCAGGCCATGGGGCCAGCCGAAGGGCAGTGATGGGCAAATACGTGAGACTGGCACAGAAAAACACAGACTTTCTATAGTGTTTTCTATGAGTTTATTAATTGCTCTTCAAAGCACCGTGCCTGGGCGGTGTTGCCCCGGAAGGGGGATCCTGCGCTTCATTTACATTTGGCAGAGGAGCCGAAGATGTCCAGGGAGAATCCCCAGCAGACCCGGTTTCATAGTCAGCAGTGACTGGGAGAGAAAAAGCAAGATCCAATGTTAGTTCTACAGCAGACCTAGCCCAAGAAGTCCATGGACAGCTATCAAGTGTGACAGGGCGCTGTACAGATCTGGCGAGATTTAAGCCCGCCAGAGGAAACAAAGGATGAAAGGGACACGTGCAAAGGAAGAAACAAGATTTTCCACGTTTGACCATCAGGCAACTAGCTTTCTAGAGCCCGTGAAGGGAATTCCAGAGGCTGCGCACCACAAAGAAACCCACGCTAAACCCGCACATGGCATCTGCTTGCACTTCAGAGCCCCGAGACCTCTTTGCCCTCAAGTGCCCCATTTTCCTTGGAAGTTCGAAAGAGGGCTTGCTTCTATGGAGCACAAGGTTTTTCACCAGCTTCTGCATTCCTCCGGCCCAAAACACAGGATCGTCTGTCTTTGAACAGGCAAAGCTTCTCTGTCAAAGCCAGGCCAAGGGAATCTCCCAGCACAGCACAGATCCGTCCTGCCCGGGCGGTCACAGGAAATGGTGTGGCAGGACAAGCTCTGTCTTTCGACACCCACCGTATTCCGACAAAGCCTCAGAAGCAAATCAGCGATATTGCACCTCGGGGCTCCAGGGGAGCAATTGCCATGAAATAGGTTCAATTCTTCTCTGGACAACTGCCCACGTGCTTTGGGTGTCCACCTAACAGGACCTGCTTTCGGCTCTGCAGGACAAGCAAGCAACTTCTTTCCTCTAGTTCCACCCGGCCAGGAATTACACAGAAAAGACTTCCACTACTTCAGCATCACAGGCAAAACCCAACCGCAATCCCTAACCCAGCTGACCAGTGAAGAACCCAGTCTGGAGCTGCTTACCTGAGCCCAACAGGTTTCCGCTCTGTCCCTTGGTCTTGCTCAGGCTCTTTGCCTTGCCACTGGAGAGCCTGTGCCGCTGCTCCTGAGGGCTCCTGGCACTGCCTTCTGCGAGCATCTCGGTAGTCCTGTGAAAAAGGCAGCAGCATGCAAGAACGACTGTTGCTCATATT